>NC_057803.1:253616946-253916946 GCF_018294505.1 Triticum aestivum
AGCGCCGGGCCTCCCACGCCCGCGCCGGCCCCCGTCTCCACCGCGACGGCAGCGACCTCGCCGCATGCCGAGCGCCCGCACCCCGGCCGGACCCCGCCGTCTTCCGGCGTCGGTGATCTCGCCCTGTCCGCCTCCCTCTTCTTCCTCGAGCGCGGCCCCGTGTCTTCTTCCTCGTCTCCGGCTACTCCTCCATCGAACCTAGGTTTCTGCGCCACCCGGATCCAGATGTGGAAAACCCTAGGGTTGACCCCGATTTTTCTCTCTAAGTCATTTTCTGCATTATTTTCAAGCACTTTTCATCATACCATAACTCTGTGACCGTAACTCTGTTTCATGCATGTGATATATCAAATTGTTCGTTATGATGTGCTATTAATTTTGTTCCATTGCACCATGCTTGTTTGAGTCCATTTTGATGCCCAAATTGTTGATGCAAGAGTGCTATAAAATGTTAGTTCTTGTTACTTAGCAGATCTTGAGCATTTGTCATTTTTGCCATGATTATTGTGTGCTGCATATGAGCATGAGCTCTACATGTGTTTTGGGCTATGCCATGCCATCTTTACGGGGGTGTATGCCATGTAGTTTTGTGATCAATGTGGTGACTAGCACAAGCATGCAAAGTAGCTCTCATAATATTGCTGATTTCAGGGACTTCGAATTTCACTAAGTCTTTGCTCTGCTATTTATTTTTATGCCATGTATTCATGTTGCTACAGAGAGATCCATGCTTCTTTTGAGTATGTTCAGTTCGGATGATTTTGACATATGGTTATGCTCTATCCATCCATGCCCCTATTTGCATTTATGAAGTGCCCTAGCATGACTCAATCTTGCTCTACTTTTGCTATAAAATGTTCCTGGCAGGTTGTTTACGTGTTAATCAATTTTGCCAAGGTTGTCGTAGCTGATCTATGCATGTTATGAGTTTGTTCTTGCTTTGTTTAGCTTCTTGAACATGTCTTATTGCTGGTAGTATTCTTAGTTTGTCATGCAATGCCTTGTTTTGAGTGCATCGAGCTCGCAAACGTGCCTTCACAAATCTGTTTCTGCCATGTCCAGTTTTCTGCTAAGTTTGAATCTGTTAACGAAACTTGCTATGTTTACATGGCTGCCATCATATTTTCTGTGCCCTTTAGGCTTATGGTGAGTAAGGGACTTTTGTTATATGCTTTGAGTTGATTCATTCCATGCCTTTGTTTTCTATGTTATGTTCCTGTAGCATGTTGTTATCTTGCTCTAAACTTTGCTTCCTGATGTTAAATCCTGGCATGTTAGTATTTTCACAAAGTCTGTGATGCTGTTATCTTTTGCACTTTTGCCATGCTTGTTTGAACCTGCTCTTGTGTGATTTAGCCGTAGCTCATCGTTCATCTTTTGTCAAGCATCTTGAGTAGATCAGTGCCATGTGCTTTGTTCCTATGTTGGAGTGCAGTAGCTTAGTTTCTTGTTGCATTCTAAATGGCATCGTGCTGTTAATCGCAGAATTGTGCCATTCTTGTTTTGCTTGCCATTTGCAAACCATGCATCCGATTCCGGTGATCTTTATATCGATTTCAACCGAAATCAACTCATCTTTCCATCAGCGCACTTGGTTTGCCATGTTGATGCCTTGATCAATCTTTTCCTTCCGAAGCACGCATATGCATTGCATATCACATCCCGCATATTGCCATGTTTTGCATCATGTTGCTTGCGCATTGCACCGTGGTTGATTGTGGTTTCCTTTGCTTGTGTTCTTGCTTTGGGTAGAGTCGGGAGACGAGTATGTGATTGAGGAACCCATTGAGTATGCTTACGGGGATCAAGTTTACGTCAACTCGGAGAACTTTGCAGGCAAGATGACCATACCCTCGAAATCACTTCTATCTTTGCTTGCCAGTTGCTCGCTCTTTTGCTATGCAGCGATACCTACCACTTGCTATATCATGCCTCCCATATTGCCATGTCAAGCCTCTAACCCACCTTTTTCCTCTCAAACCGTTGTTTGGCTATGTTACCACTTTGCTCAGCCCCTCTTATAGCGTTGCTAGTTGTAGGTGAAGTTGGAGTTTGTTCCTTGTTGGAACATGATTATTGTTGGGATATCATTATTATATCTTGTTTACTTTAATGGACCTATATACTTGGTAAAGGGTGGAAGGCTCGGCCTTGTGCCTGGTGTTTTGTTCCACTCTTGCCTCCCTAGTTTCCATCATACCGGTATTATGTTCCTTGATTCTGCGTTCCTTACGCGGTTGGGTTATAATGGGAACCCCTTGACAGTTCGCCTTGAATAAAACTCCTCCAGCAAGGCCCAACCTTGGTTTTACCATTTTCCACCTAAGCCATTTTCCATTGGGTTCCGCGGACTCAAGGGTCATGTTTATTTTAAACCCTCGGGCCAGTGCTCCTCTGAGTGTTGGTCCAACCTGTCAGTAGCCGGTGGCCACCAGGGGCAACTCTGGGTTGGCCTACCGGAATCTTGGACAATCCGATGTGCCCTGAGAACAAGATATGTGCAGCTCCTATTGGGATTTGTCGGCACATTCGGGTGGCTTTGCTGGCCTTGTTTTACCATTGTCGAGATGTCTTGTAACCGGGATTCCGAGTCTGATCGGGTCTTCCTGGGAGAAGGAATATCCTTCGTTGACCGTGAGAGCTTGTGATGGGCTAAGTTGGGACACCCCTGCAGGGTTTTGAACTTTCGAAAGCCGTGCCCGCAGTTATGGGTAGATGGGAATTTGTTAATATCCGGTTGTAGAAAACCTGACACTTAAATAAAATAAAATGAATCAACCGCGTGTGTAGCCGTGATGGTCTCTTTTCGGCGGAGTCCGGGAAGAGAACACGGTCTTGTGTTATGCTTGAACATAAGTAGTTTCAGGATCACTTCTTGATCTTTATAGCTTCACGACCATGCTTTGCTTCTCTTCCCGCTCTCATTTGCGTAAGTTAGCCACCATATATGCTAGTGCTTGCTGCAGCTCTACCTCACTACCTTTTCCTGCCCTTAAGCTTAAATATTCTTGATCGCGAGGGTGTGAGATTGCTGAGTCCCCGTGACTCACAGATTACTTCCAAAACCAGATGCAGGTGCCGATGATGCCAGTGCAAGGGACGCGACCAAACTCAAGTGGGAGTTCGACGAGGATTCAGGACGTTACTATGTTTCCTTTCCGGATGATCAGTAGTGGAGCCCAGTTGGGGCGATCGGGGATGTATGCATTTGGGGTTGTCTTTATTTTGGTTCCATAGTTGGACCTTGATTGTATTCTGGATGATATAATGCTATATTTATGTATTGTGTGAAGTGGCGATTGTAAGCCAATTCTTTATCTCTTTCTTATTCAGTACATGGGATGTGTAAAGATTACCCCTCTTGCGACATGCCTACTATGCGGCTATGCCTCTAAGTCGTGCTCTGACACATGGGAGATATAGCCGCATCGTGGGTGTTATAGAGATGGCGCCAAGAGGAGGACCAGGACGCACGGGCGGTGGTGCTCTCTGGCAAAGCACGCACTCCGGCGACCAATAGAGGAGTGGGGGAGGATATACGGGACGTGGGGAAGCTCGTGGTGGCGACGGGAGAGAGGGAGAAGCTCCAGATTGTCAAGACGCGGTGGTGGCTGAGAGGTGGAGGCGGTGGCCGAACATGGAAGCCGTGGCCACGGTGCACTCCGGCGAGGGGCGAGGTGGTGCGATGGCTCAGTGGGACTAGGGGGACTGGATGGACATGGTAGGAGGAGAAGAGGAGGCTGGGGCTGGTCGAAACCAAGCTGAGGCCGAGGCGGCCATGCAGGACAGAGGCAAACTCCGGCGAGATGGGGCGATCCTGGTGACCAAATGATGCGGTGTGCACTGAATAATGGCATTCTCGGGTATCCAGCCCTTGCCAAGTTCATGGAAGCAACTCACCACGACACAAAGGATTCAGTGTGCACTCTCGAGCGTCCCTATCAGGCTGCCGCATCGAGAACTCTGACGACGAGGGTGTCATCCTTCCTCTTGAGGCTATCCCCAAGAAAAAGAAGCATCTCATCCTCAAGGGTCATCAGGAGGCCGAGGCGCCTGCTGACCGTGCCTCAGGCATCATGCCCATTGCCGGGACACCATTCCCTCTCGCATTGGAAGGTGCGCCCGACGCCCCCATCAGGACAGGCTCGGGGGCTCTCATCTGTTGGGCCTCTAACCTGACCGGCGTGACAATTGAGGCATTCGGGCACCACTTGGGGGCATGCTTCGATGCGCACCTCTATGAGCAAGGCGCCAGGCGCCAAGCGCTCATAAGTTCATCACCAAGGCAATCGAGGAGCTTTCGGAGGTGTGAGACATGCATGGCGAGCGTCTCCCCGCACCACCGGGTGCAGCCGCGGCACCTAACATGGGTGGCGAGCTGCGCGTCTGCGACAACATCCCGTGCCTCAACAGGGCTGCTTCGCGGGGCCTCTTCTGGCCGTCCCGTGTCGGCCGGAGCGGGGGCTACCCCTGCAGCTACGTCTGCATGTCGTTTGGCCTGCTGAACATGGCCACCTCGTACTAGGGCTTCTTACACGGAGCCTTGGCGGCTCAAGAGGCGAGGCGCCAGGTGGTCCTGACGGAGCAGGCATTGGACCCTCGTGAGCTTTTCGGGCCTCCAGACCCTTCCAGGCCTCAGGAGCCGGCCAACTCATGAAGAGGAAGCTCTACAGAACGCGTCTTCAGCTACTCCCACACTTCTACAACGATGGTGCCAGGTGACTTTTTGGTTTGTTCAACTGAGGGCACCCCTCGGGCTGCACAATCCTCAGGGTGTTAGGGCCCGACCCCGCAGCTGTATTGTTTTTGCGCATGTATCAGAACTGGCCTTGCCATCATGAATTTCCTAAAGTATTTCAACTGCATGTCCGGTGCTTTGTCACTATGATGTCACAGTTCCCTTGCAAACCCACCCACGACCACCTCATGATTAAGGACTGGCACGATGTCTGTGCTTGGGTTCGTCCCTGCAGCGTTGATAAATCCTAGCGACCAAGCTCTGTCCCGTGGGCTAGCTCCCATGTGAGTCACCTCCCATGGTCCTTGGTGCCTTGTTCTGGCATCAGCTAATCGAGTGTGGGCAAGTAAGGCCATGCGGCCTGGTTCATACAACCGCGGTTTGACTCTCTGCCACAGCGGGAGCTGTGCGCCGGTTGTTTTTCCATGGGATTGTTGCATGAGAAGACTTGGCACGGCATCTGTGCGCAGGTCCGTGCCAGCAGTGTTGATAAAACTAATGACTGAGCTCTGTCTGCCGGACCGGCCCCGTACACGTCACCTCCTGGGGTCATTGGTGTTCGGCCTTCTCATGCGATAACCTCCGAAGGGGAATTTGGCGTAGGACCCCCCATCGCCCCATAGGTGTTTTATGTGTGCCCCATGCCACAAAAATCAGGCACAACCCACCTTAAGGTAGGGAGTCGTGAGTCCCGTGCTAGCTCACGAGTGCCTAGATACACCTCCTCCAGTTCTGCCGTGCTAACCACGCGTACGAATGTGGCTGTTCATGCCCCAGAGTCCCCCCCCAGGGGGAACTCCCACCCACGCACCACTGGAAGCCCCGTGCTATGCGCTTGCGGACGACACTGTAGAGGAGCGACTATGCCCACGCACCAGTGGAAGCCCCATGCTCCACACTAACAGATGACACGGTCGAGGTGTGGCTATGCCCACATCAAAGTAGAAGCACCATGCTCCACGCTAGTGAATAAACATCTGAGGGCGCCCTCATGGCCGCGCCAACCTCCGCATAGCCTTTCGGCTCTTCGTCTGGTAACACCCCGCAACTTTCCCCTCGACAGGATTGCATGAGGGGGCTGGACACAGGGGCTATGCTCATAACACGCATGGCATACTTCACCCTACCAGGTACAGGCACCTGGTCTTCGCATGTTCCTCACAGGTGGAAGCTGGTGAGCAAAGGTATGGAGGACTACGGATTAGCTTGGACGACTACTCGCTTTTCGTTCATGAGGGCCGTTCGTACGTCAACGGGGACTCCTGAGCATCGCGACTCAGTGGCCTCACTAGTCACGTAGCCCGTCGCCCCTTGGTCTCGTCTTGGTGATCCGGACGCCCCAATAGTGGTCGAGCTATGTGCAGGGCTAGGCCCTGCTGACGCAGAACATTGTGGTTGTTCGTACGTCAAGGGGGACTCTTGAGCATTGTGACTCAGGGGCATCACTAGTCTCGTAGCCCCTCGCGCCTTGGTCTCGTCCTAGTGACCCGGACACCCCAATGGCAGTCGAGGTATGCGCGGGGGCGGGGCTGGGCCCTGTCGACGTAGAACGATAAGGAAAACATGAAGGAAACCAAGCACGAAAAGGAATTCGCAGAGTTCTAGTAGTTATTACAAGACATGCATTGTTTCACAAGTTCAAGTAGAAGGTTTACGCCTCCACGAGGCATGGTAAATGATTGCGGCAATAATGTCAAGATGAAGCATCACTACCGCCTTGGCCATCGCCTCCGCTCTCTCTGGCTGCTGGAAGCCAGTCGTCGACGTTGCTGCCGCTGTTGTCACTGCTACCCCCCAGCCTCCGCTCCTCGAGCCTCGGGGTCGGGGACGCGGAGGAACTTCTTGTGCAGGGCGTCCATGTGATCCTTCACGGCCTCCGTAGCAGCGTCACGGGACTCGGGAGCTACCGAGTGGATCAGCGCGCTGAGGTCGAAGCTTGGGTCCTGGAGGTAGATATGGCTGAAGATGTGCATCGTGTCCGTGGTGAAAAGCAAGAGACACTCCACCTCCAGGAAGGACTCCACCACAGCGGCGGCACCCTTGAGCGCTCGGCAATCTTGGGGAGGAGCCCTACAAGGCCGTCTTCAGGGGTCACTAGAGGCTCCTCGTATCCTCCCCTGCAGATGGAATGCAATGCCTCGCAGGACCCGAGCTTGAGGGTAAGGAAGATCTCACGGTCCGTGGCCGCTTTCTGCTCGATGGTGACAACGGCCTTCTCCCTGGCCTCCAGTTGGGCTGTTGCTTCGAACACATACCAGGTGTGGGATGACTCGGCCTCGTCTGCCTCCACCTTCACTTTGGCCAGGCGGCCACGCTCCGTCTCCTGGTCGTTGGTCACCTGGGCTACCTTGGCATCTCGGTCAGTGAACTTCGCGTCATGGGCCTTGAGTCCCTCCTCCTATTGGCGGAGCCGCAATGTAGTTGCGGCTTGCTCCTCCTGAAGGGCCTTCAAGCTCTCCTATGCCTCCCTGCAGCACTTCACGGTAGACGTAGCCTCAGCATGCGCCATGTCGCGAGATGCCCTGGTGTCGGTGGCCTCCTTCCTACTCTCAGCATTGGCGGCTTCAGCCTGGCTGCCGGCCTTCTCAATGGCAGAGTTGGCCCAGGCCCACAACGAGACGAGCCCCAGGCGCTCCTTCATGAAGCATCCATCGGCATCTTGAAGGTCCGCCCGGAGACGACCAAGCGCAACGTAGGCCTCGTCCAGGGCCTCGGTCCTGACCAAGGGGCCGCAGTTTGCAAGCGCAAGGGTTGGAGGAGAAGGCGGCGCGAGCGCAGTGGGTTGTCGCAGGCTCTGAACCTTGCTCGGGCACAACAGGCACATGCAGCTCCACGGTTTGCAGGCCCGCAGGGACCGGCTCCTCTTGAGGTGGCACCACCGCGTCCCGAGGGGCCTGCTCCGCCGCGAGAAGATAGGGGATGGCCTTCCCCGCCCGTGGCAGAGCCGCAGCGGATGCAGCGAGAGGTGGCGCCTCCAGAGTCTAGTCTCCCTTCTTCCACTTCTTCACCACGACGCCTACCTTGGTCATCAGGGCGGGAGCACTGTGAGCATGATGCGAACATATTCGTGACAGAAACATGGTAAGGTACTTACTCATCATGGTCGATGTACGCCCTCTTCCTGACCAAGGCTGGGGCACCCCCGGTCTTCAAGGGCACGGTCTTTGTCACACCTAGGGGTGAGTAGGGCGCTCTGTGGCCGGCCTCAGCATGGCGCCGCTACCTCACGAGGCAGAGGTGTCACCTTGAGGGGGTGCCGGCCTGTTCTTCTTCGGGGTCGCCCGGCCTGACATCCGCCGGGCCTGAGAAGTGGCCCCTGGCCTCATAAGGACCTCAGTGGAGCGCGGGGATTCCATGGCCGGGGGGCTTCTCGGCGTCGTCGTCGGTGGAGAAGCCACAGAGAAGATTGATTTGTGATGGGGGTGAGATCTCCGCCAGATCATCCTCGGCCACCTCTGAGTCCCCCTTGACCTCTTCGCCGGCGCTATCACTGGAGGACACCTACATCGAGGAGTTGGGGGCCTCGGACGACAGGAGCGCCAGCTCGTTGAAGACAGACATGGTGACGACCAATGCCCCCCTGTCGACATGGTGGTACAACAGGACATAGGCCTCCGGGAGGTCCCCTGGCTCGCCCTCGAGCAGGACACTCGTGGCCTTGTCCAGCTCCTCGCCCGTCAGGCCTCCCTGCCGTAGCTTGATGTCATCCTCCGCACCCTGGAGCTCCCAGATAGGTCGCGTGTGCGACTAGAGCGGAGCCAAGCACTACCTCAGGAACTCCTTCACAAGCATGCCCCCAGTCAGCACCCTGGTGTCCACATTCGAAATCATCTTCTTCAGGACGGGCACCGCCTCGGGGTCGCAGAAGTTCTCGTGGCTCCACCTCTCGAGTTTCTCCTGCAGCTGGGTTGGCAGTTCCAACCACACTTTGAGGCCCTTGTCATCCATGAAGACCCAGCAGCGCCAAAAGCTCTCCACCTTCTTCCCTGCCCTCATGAGCACATTGTTCCTATGGACCACAACGAAGGACACACAGCCAGAGCATTGGGTCGGATCGTGCAGCCGCAGGGAGAAGAAGTGTCGAAGAAGGGGGACGGAGGGCCTAACGCCCACAAAGGACTCGCAGTAAAAGGCAAAGATGGACAGTAGGAGGATGGAGAGAGGTTGGAAGTGCAAGCCCTGAACATGGTAGTGGCAGTGAAGAACTCAGAGAGAGAGGGTACGAGCTGAAGGAAATATGCCCTACAGGCAATAATAAAGTTATTATTTATTTCCTTATTTCATGATAAATGTTTATTATTCATGCTATAATTGTATTAACCGGAAACATAATACATGTGTGAATACATAGACAAACAAAGTGTCATTAGTATGCCTCTACTTGACTAGCTCGTTGAATCAAAGATGGTTAAGTTTCCTAGCCATAGAAATGAGTTTTCATTTGATTAACGGGATCACATCATTTGAGAATGATGTGATTGACTTGACCCATTCCGTTAGCTTAGCACTTGATCGTTTAGTATGTTGCTATTGCTTTCTTCATGACATATTCATGTTCCTATGACTATGAGATTATGCAACTCCCGTTTATTGGAGGAACACTTTGTGTGCTACCAAACGTCACAACATAACTAGGTGATCATAAAGGTGCTCTACAGGTGTCTCCGAAGGTACTTGTTGAGTTGGCGTATTTCGAGATTAGGATTTGTCACTCTGATTGTCGGAGAGGTATCTCTGGGCCCACTCGGTAATACACATCACTATAAGCCATGCAAGCATTGTAACTAATGAGTTAGTTGCGGGATGATGTATTACAGAATGAGTAAAGAGACTTGTCGGTAACGAGATTGAACTAGGTATTGAGATACCGACGATCGAATCTCGGGCAAGTAACATACTGTATACAAAGGGAACAACGTATGTTGTTATGCGGTTTGACTAATAAAGATCTTTGTAGAATATGTAGGAGCCAATATGAGCATCCAGGCTCCGCTATTGGTTATTGAACGGAGATGTGTCTCGGTCATGTCTACATAGTTCTCGAACCCGTAGGGTCCGCACGCTTAACGTTTGGTGACGATTTGTATTATGAGTTATGTGATTTGATGTACCGAAGGAGTTTCAGAGTCTGGGATGAGATCGGGGACATGACGAGGAGTCTTGAAATGGTCAAGACGTAAATATCGATATATTGGACGACTATATTCAGACATCGGAAAGGTTCCGAGTGATTCGGGTATTTTTCGAAGTACCGGAGAGTTACGGGAATTCGTATTGGGCCTTAATGCGCCATACGGGAAAGGAGAGAAAGGCCTCAAAAGGTGGCCGCACCCCTCCGCATGGTCTGGTCCGTAATGGACTAGGGAGGGGGGCGCCCCCTTCCTTCCTTCTCCTTTTCCCTTCCCTTTTTCCTATTCGATGTGGGAGGAGGAATC
This sequence comes from Triticum aestivum, assembly GCF_018294505.1. Taxonomy (NCBI): domain Eukaryota; kingdom Viridiplantae; phylum Streptophyta; class Magnoliopsida; order Poales; family Poaceae; genus Triticum; species Triticum aestivum. The sequence goes on from NC_057803.1 coordinate 253,627,120, forward strand.
CTACTAGGACTAGGGAGTCCTAGTAGGTCTCCACACTTCTAGCGCGCCCTAGGGGCTGTCTGGCCTCCCCTCCTCCATCCTTTATATACGGGGGCAGGGGGCACCTCTAGACACACAAGTTGATCTGTTGATCTCTCCCAGTCGTGTGCGGTGCCCCCTTCCACCATATTCCACCTCGGTCATATCGTAGCGGTGCTTAGGCAAAGACCTGCGTCGGTAGCAACATCATCACCGTCATCACGCCATCGTGCTGACGGAACTATCTCGTGAAGCTCTGATGGATCGGAGTTCGCGGGACGTCATCGAGCTGAACGTGTGCTGAACTCGGAGGTGCCGTGCGTTTGGTACTTGATCGGTCAGATTGTGAAGACGTACGACTACATCAACCACGTTGTGCTAACGCTTACGCTTTTGGTATTCGAGGGTACTTGGACAACACTCTCCCCTGTTGTTGCTCTGCATCACCATGATCTTGCGTGTGCGTAGGAAACTTTTTGAAATTAATACGTTCCCCAACACGAGCCCCGCGAAGATGCTACGAAGGAATAAGGGGTAAATTGTCCAGGCCAGGGTTTGCTGCTCGGCAGAGCCGGCATGGACTATGGTCTCTTTCCACTCGTTCTCCTCGCTCGCCATATATGGGAGCGCGGGTGAGGTGCCTCTCCTCGGTGATGGAGGACGCGTTGGGTGTAGCTGCAGGAGAGGAGGAAGAGGTTGCGGCATGCACCGCGGGCTGCGGCTTCTTGGAAGCCATCGGCGAGGTCACTGGCATTAGAGTTGTAGAAGGACGAGGGGTCGAGATTGATTGGATCTGGAGATGTTCTCAGCTGGGAGAAAGGGGATCTAGAGCGAGGCGAAAGATGAGCAATGATGGTGAGGTAGCGGGCGTCAGTCTTTTTGTCAGCCCGAGAAGTTGTCGAGGTGGCATGGGGAAGTGGAGACACCCACGTCTCGCCAAGCTCCACGTGTCAGCCTGGCCCACAGGCGATTGGGACCCGTGGCGCTTCGCCCTTGCCCCTTGTCTTCGCCACAAAGCCAAGACCGAGCGCGCCTTGGGCCCGGGGCTACTGTCGGCATTCTGGGAACCAAGGTACCTAGACTTGCCTGCCTACAGCGCACGGTGTGGCTCCTTCGACGGCCTAGTATGGTCCACCTACAAGACCACCAAGGCAAGACCCTCACAAAGGGCCAAGCATTGCGGGGCGGACGGCATCAAGATCTCCCGAGGAGCGGAGATTTCTATGCAGGTACCCAGCCTCATGAGGCTACCATGACGCAAGTCATGATGACCAAGGTAGGCGGGCGGCAGCGGGCATAGAGAAGATAGTTTCCTCTTTGGTGCTAAGGAGTCAAGGACAGGCGTGGGTTCCCGAGGAATAAAGCAAAGGTTTCCATTCTGGTGCAAGGAGACCAAGACCGCCAACGCGGCAGGACGGATGTCATCATCGAGCCCACCGTTGCGTCACAACTAGAAGCTTTGCAGGCGAAGACCACCTTTCATTAGGATAAGATGTACTACATGTCCCCTTTCAAATTGGCCACTATGGGATCCCTTCCCGCCTACGTTTTGGGGGAAGAGGACCGCGACCACTATAAATATAGGTTAGCCACCACCGTGGAAGGGGATCTAATCCTTTCCACCCTCATCCATAGACCTCGCGAGGTTGTTCATCCCTTGTATTAGTTAATCCTCATCCCCTCGTGAGGCGAATCCACCACAAAGCAGGACTAGGGTCTTACACCGCAAGGTGGCCCGAACCTGGGTAAACTTTCGTGTTCATCTTGTTGCTTACTCACGTGAACCGAGCTAGGCCCTGGGGCGACGGGCTGGTAGGGTGGATAGGTCGAGTTCTTCGCACACACTCCAGAGTTTGAACCTTTCTTGGGTCTACGGAGTCCTGAATCCGACAACCGTTAATTGGTTGTTACAAATTACCTTGCTGTCAAACTACTCGTTATCGACAATTTTGGTGCATGCAAAGATTACGTTGATGAAAACCACTTGTCATTTCCTTCTGCTCCTCATTGGTTTAACACTCTTACTTATCGAAAGGACTAGATTCAACCCCTATACTTGTGGATCATCACATGCCAGCATATTGATCCCCGACAGCTCCTCCTTATCGGGAGCGATAAGGACAGCAAACATAGATATGTTCCCCTCGCCATCCATTTATGAAAAAGCTTGTGCGTATGTAAACCTTGTCGCTTGCAACATCTGTGCTCCCATCCTTTGATTCGAAGTTTCATCAGTTAGGTTGGTTGTAGTAACATTTGGGGGGGGGGCTGACGAGGGGCCCCCATCCACGCTCTTAACCATCAGATAGGGCTCAATAGCAGTTATGGAAGGGATCGACAAGATGTCTTGCCGGGGGACTCCTATTTACTTGAAAGTATTGAGTGATTATGATAGAGGCGGGGGTGTCCCGATCTTTCGATGAAATGATAACTATCGATTTGGTGGAGACGACTTTGACGATCCGACTACAATCGTGCACGACGTTGCGCCTTAGCAATCGCTAAACCAACTCTGAGAGGTTATTGACCACGCCGGAGCACAATCAACCTGACCACGAAGGTCTATTCCTGCAAGCAATCGAAGAACAAGCAAGAATATGATAAAAGCAATCTGAATATTGCGAGTATATATGAAGTATTGATAAAGGTGGGGATCCGTAAGCGGTCTTGGTCTGGTCGTTGGACACAAACGAAGTACACGAAGTTGCAATGGCTAACTTTTAACTAAACAAATCCCAAGTAAAAGCTACTAGATGGATCTACTTATATAGGAGCAAGGGGTGGCGGCCAAGGAGGTGGGAGGACGTCCCAAGGTAGCCTAAAACTAAATCTAGGTGGTACAAGGCCAATGGGCCCAAGTGGAGGTGATGTAACACCTTTGGACTTGTAGTTTGACTCGGATTCTGCTGCAGCATCAGATTGTTTCGTCCACAACTCAACGCTCCGGACGAATTTGAAGGTGATTCCAATTGGGTTGGAAAGTGCACGAAATCTAGTTTCCAACAAAAAAAGAATCACCCAATTCGGAGTCCGTATGAAAAACTTGTGTGCGTTTTGAGTCAGGTGTGTCTGTGCAGTCTGAATCTGAATCCAGAACGTGAGAGACTTGGACTCTATCTTCTCTTGGGCCAAAAGTGACGTGCGAGAACTTTTTGGACAGCAAATAAACATCTCTTTCTTCCTTATCTTCATATGTGGATTGCACAAATGTCCCATACACCTGCAATTAGACAAAACATAAAAGTGTGTGAAGTATTTTTGTTCTGGATAACATAAATAGATTATTGAATAGTTTGCACTAGAAATCACCTGACAAATATGCATATATGCAATATTTTTGGTCATATCCAAGGTAGTCATGTCCTCATCATCCTCCCCTTCTTGAAAATAAAGCCGTCCTCGGCGTTGCTTAATCTGAAATGTGGCTAACAAAAGAGACAAGGTGTACATGTTGTATATGTATATGTCATCCATTTTTACTTCCCTTGATTTTTGCATATATGACACATGAATAGATGAGTAACTTGCATAGTTCATAAAATCTAAAGCCAAAAAATTAGCACAAGAAGTAGAAGGCATGAAAATATTGCAACTCAGTTTGCACATATAAGTGAATCTCTTATTCATTTCAAAAGATTGACAATGTTCATCATTAAACCATCCCAACATTGTTGAATAAACCTTACTTGCATCAAATTTACATGCTACAACATGCTTAAATAAGCAAACATGCAATAAGTCATTCAACACAGAATCATCACCAAGATTAGAGGTCATATCAAAATGATTAAACATTGGTTCTTTTGCATCAATAGTTAATTCAATGGGTGCACTCAAAATTGTTGGTATTTCAGTTGTTTGATCACATGGCAAAGTCAAATTATCAACGTAGTCCTCTAAAATAGGTGGTGTGATCAAAGTAGTGGGTAGCTCATCAGATGGTGCATTCAAATTGACAAGGCATTCATCATTCTCATGTAGAGATGGAAGATTAGTACCTTTGTCATTACCTCTTATGATCAACTCAGATGATGTAGCCACTCTCGGGGGTGATGTGTCACATGGTGGAGGTGATGTAGTCCTGACAACAACGGATATGGTTGTCATAGTATGCCTAGTAGTTGAAGGAACAACCATATCAACTCTTGGAATGTGCACCGTGCGCTTGTTCTCCTCGTGGCCAACACGTCGTTTTATTTCCTGTTCAGCTTTGCAAGCAAGATGAAACAAATGGTCCATAGGATAACACTCTTCATGAATTAGTATCTCTTGAATATCACGGTTTAATCCTCCCCAAAATCTATCCATAAAATCATCTTCACTTTCTTCTAAAGAGGAATGCAACAAGGTAGTTTGTAAATCATCATAATATTTTGTTATAGTTTCACTACCTTGTTTTAAGTGTTGCAACTTCTTAATCATGTCACGAGTATAATAAGCAGGGACGAAAGTATGTCGCATGGCAAGTTTCAAATCATCCCAAGTAGTAGGTATATAATCAGGGTGTAACCGACAATATTCACTCCACCAAACCAAAGCATAACCAGTGAAAGAACCAACCGCAACCTTAACCTTTTTATGTTCATCGAAATTATGGGAAGCAAATATATTTTTTATGTCGAACTCCCATTCAATATATAAAGCAGGTTTAAAACGGCCATTAAATGGTGGTATAGATACATTAACCTGATCATGTGCATTTGGATGTTTGTGCACCTCTCGTGACGGTTGTGGTATTTGCAAACGTGGTGGCACGTCTCCCGCGATCAACGAAGCCCATGAATTGACTCTGGATCCTGTCATGATTAGTAGAACAAGAAACAAAACCCAAAAATAATGTTCCTATAACTACTAGGATGTGGTGGTAAAACGCTCACAGTAAAGCAAATATCAATGTCTTACACGTTCTTACCATGCAGCAGGCGGTAATCGGCAACCAGCGGTGTCAAGTAACTCCGAATATTGAGTAAAGCGATTGCCAGGGGAGCGTACGTATACACGGTGTAGAAATATGTGAAGCTGGGTTGGCTATATATGGTAGCAAAAGATTAGCAATAATCAATTCAAAGATGCAATGTTGAATAAACGCTCAACGACGGTACTGTGCTGGTCCTAGGCTAGACCGGACTAGAGACGCGAGCCTAGAACACTAATAAGGTCACGGCGTAGCACAACTAGCATCAATGAAGGATACTAAGTAGCTCTTGACAGCAAGATATAAGTGAAGATCACAATGGCAGTGAAGATAATGATGAAAAACAACTGCCAAGCAGGATATACAACAACTCTCTCTCCAACTTTCCTCTTGAAAAGTTTGAGACAATTTTCTGATAAATTCTTTCAAAGAATACTACTAACTCAAGCTTTCCAATGCAAAAAGAATCACTCAATTCCGAGTTGATATGAGGAATTAAAGAATTCTAAAACTGGCCTGAAAAATTGGAACAAGCTGTGTTCACGAACTTCGGAGGGTAAAAAGACCTATTTAGAAGCCGATTTTGAGGTGTCAAATATTGAACTTGCTTCTGCAACTATTTAGATGCGGCTCGTCGCTATCTTCAATTTGAGTACTCACGGAGCCAAAACGGACTTCGTATGAGGAAGATACACCTGTTTTACTGAACAGTGCGCAAAACAGATTCCAATCCGAATTCAGGTACGAGATTGATTCTAGATAGATCCAATTTTTTTTCTTCTCTTTTTTTTTTTCTCACGCTTTTTTTTCTTTTCCTTTCTTTTTTTTCTCTGACTTTTTTTTACTTTTTTTTCTCTCGTTTTTTTTCTCTATCTTTTTTTTCTCTCTCCCTCTTTTCAAAACAAACTAGATAAGATGTAGATTGGATCAAGCGAAGATGGGAACGATCTCAACTATGATTATGACAATGAATGGTGGGTAGCACGTGGAGGAAATTGATGGATGGGTGGTGGACAGCGGAAGGGATAATGATGCAGCGGCGACGTGACTAATGTGAACAGAACTCGAAACTCTAAACGACCTAGACACTAAGACCAGCAACTCGACACGACGATGCAACCGATAATTCAACTATGCAAGCAATGAAAAGAAAATTGCAAAGGCTCAGACTGGCTTGGACCAAGGATGAATAGATCTAACTCTTTTTTGTGGCTTTTTCTTGGACAATAGGTAAGAAAATAAATCTAATCTAGGAAAACTGGAAATTCTCACCGAGCAACCTGAAAACTGATACCACTTGATAGAGGCGGGGGTGTCCCGATCTTTCGATGAGATGATAACTATCGATTTGGTGGAGACGACTTTGACGATCTGACTACAATCGTGCACGACGTTGCGCCTTAGCAATCGCTAAACCAACTCTGAGAGGTTATTGACCACGCCGGAGCACAATCAACCTGACCACGAAGGTCTATTCCTGCAAGCAATCGAAGAACAAGCAAGAATATGATAAAAGCAATCTGAATATTGCGAGTATATATGAAGTATTGATAAAGGTGGGGATCCGTAAGCGGTCTTGGTCTGGTCGTTGGACACAAACGAAGTACACGAAGTTGCAATGGCTAACTTTTAACTAAACAAATCCCAAGTAAAAGCTACTAGATGGATCTACTTATATAGGAGCAAGGGGTGGCGGCCAAGGAGGTGGGAGGACGTCCCAAGGCAGCCTAAAACTAAATCTAGGTCGTACAAGGCCAATGGGTCCAAGTGGAGGTGATGTAACACCTTTGGACTTGTAGTTTGACTCGGATTCTGCTGCAGCATCAGATTGTTTCATCCACAACTCAACGCTCCGGACGAATTTGAAGGTGATTCCAATTGGGTTGGAAAGTGCACGAAATCTCGTTTCCAACAAAAAAAGAATCACCCAATTCGGAGTCCGTATGAAAAACTTGTGTGCGTTTTGAGTCAGGTGTGTCTGTGCAGTCCGAATCTGAATCCAGAACGTGAGAGACTTGGACTCTATCTTCTCTTGGGCCAAAAGTGACGTGCGAGAACTTTTTGGACAGCAAATAAACATCTCTTTCTTCCTTATCTTCATATGTGGATTGTACAAATGTCCCATACACCTGCAATTAGACAAAACATAAAAGTGTGTGAAGTATTTTTGTTCTGGATAACATAAATAGATTATTGAATAGTTTGCACTAGAAATCACCTGACAAATATGCATATATGCAATATTTTTGGTCATATCCAAGGTAGTCATGTCCTCATCAGATTATCCCTCATCATGAATATGATTCATGCACAAGTGCCCAACACGCATTCTTTTTTCCATTCATATGCTGATAAACAAGTAGGAATCATACATTATACAAACATGGATAGAGGGTTACATAATTTAAACTAAAATTTGGCAAATTCCTTGATTTAAAAAAAGATAAGTGACCCATAATGCCTTTATTTTCCCTCTCCTCCTAGGAGTCACGTCAAGAAGGAAAAAGGGCAAATGGACCGCCTTGGCAAAATCCCAGCCTGACAATGTCTGGGCCCGCGGGATGGAGCCTGATAAGATCAGGAGGGCGCCTCCCTTGCGAGGAAGAAGAGGATGGGGACGGGGAGAGCGACTAGGTGATGTCTTGGTCACCCCCGCCAGGACCAGACGAAGGCGGCAGGAGGGACACTGGCAGGGAAGACGAAGTCGGAGTCCATGAGGAAGCCTGCCAAGGTCCAGCTGGTGGAAGCGGAGCCGACCTGGCAAACTCTACAAAAAAAGACACATCCATGACATTTTGGGCCGAACAAAAAAAATCTGTCATGCTTATGCCACTTCTATGATGATAATTGTGACCAAAGTATGTATCATCATAGATGTGGTGGGCTCCTACTTCTATGAAAAAAATGGGCTTTTCATCCTGGGCTGGGCGGGGACGCACGTGCATGACATTCTTTGGGCCGTCCATGATGGAAAAATTTGTGGTAGAAGTGAGGGCGAGGAAAATATCAAGGTGTTCCCGGTTACAGTGGGTGGTCGGGGCCGAGTGATGCCCGGAGATTTGCACGTTTCTCTTGTACAGATACGCGCGTGTGTGCGAGGTGTTGTGCTCTAACTAAACCCGAGCGAGGCGTTCGCTTACTGAACCCAAGCGATTGCACTAGCTACGCACGTTACTTAACACGAGCAATCCCTTGGCTGTAAACTAAACCCGAGCGATTCCTTTACTACTACTGCTAACTAAAGCTGATTGAACCTGCCTCTTGATGAACTGCGACCGTTGTTGGGGGTTGGATGAACAGTGCCCAGTGGGGGTTGGATGAACAGGACCCGTGGTAGTAGTAGGCTGTTGCCGCTTGATGAACAAGACCTTGATCGAGGAGGTGGGGGTGGATGAACAGGACCCCATGGAGGGCTGGTTGAATAGTAGCTGGTGAAGGCTGGATGAACAGTAGCCTGTGGATGAACAGTAGCTGGTGGAGGGAGGAGGAAGGTCTTGTTGGATGAACAGTAGCAGGTGAACGATGGAGGAAGTCGACGGTGGATGAACAGTAGCCTATGGAGGTTTGATTGAGGCACTAGACAGTAGATGAACAGTAGCCCGTGGAGTCCTATTTTGCGGAACGCCAAACCTCTACCGATGAACAGGACACCGTTTCGACCGTAGGTGCTCCAACACAAGTCCGTTTCCTCCTTTTTGCGGTACGCCACAGCCCTCCCGATCAACAGCACCCCGTTTCGACTATAGGAGCCCGAACACAAGTCTATTTCTTCTGTTTGAAGTAGGCCAGACCCCTCCCGATGAACAAGATCCTATTTCGAATGTATCCCGTCGAATAGAAGGTCGTTTCCTCCGTACGGCGGTACGCCATACCCCGTTTCGGCTGTTCCATCCAAAGCCGGTTGGCTCCCGATGAACACGACGCATTCCGTTGCGTCCCGATGAACACGACACAACTTCTCCGTTCCGACCCAGCCGGTTGGCTTCCGATGAATAAGACGCCGTTGCTGCCATCCGTTGCCTCTCCATGCACAGGAGCCCTGTCGTATGTACGCGCTAGTAGGCATTCGAGTCTGCGCCCGTATATATGTACGTGGCCATATTTTTTGACATCTGGTTGTACGTACGTGTACACGGTTTAGATTGGAATGTCCGAATTGCAACATCGGGGGATCTACTACTACACGCCCCTCTGCTTGCTCGGCCACAGTTCATCATTGCAGAGAGACCGGTCGACCAGTATGTACGTACACGTTCACAACCTGACAAACAAGGTTACGTACACTTCGATCAGGTGTGTCCCAGCTGTCAGGGGGAATAATCTTTTTTTCGTGCCTAATATGGAGGCACTTCCTTGCGTCCGAAGATATAGCTGGTGGGTCCCAGCTATCAGCGGGAAGAATCATTTTTTTCACGCCTAATATGGAGGCATTTCCTTGCATCCGAAGACATAGCTGGTGGGTCCCAGCTGTCAGGGGGTGATGTTTTCTTTGCAAAATACAGAGGCCCTTCCGGTGGGTCCGCACTATCAGGTGGAGGAATCATTATTTTGCGCATAATAAGGTGGCACTTCCTTACTGCGGCCATGGACCCAGCTTTCAGCCTCTCCATGTGCAGTCCTCTTCCGATGGAAGTTGTTCTTTGACCACATTGATCGTGCCGCACCGAGAGCACCAAGACGGTGAGGCCTAGGAACGAAATGACCCAGAGCTGAGGACGACTTGGCAGTTGTTTCCTACGCGGAGGGGAGTATGAGGGTTTACTGGTTCAGCTGTAGTGTGAAATTCCGTTGCTGAAGAATAACAGGAGGCCTGGGTGAGTAGAGGGATGGCCAGGCCAGCAATAGTAGTAGGATGGGGCGGTGAGGCCTACGCAGCAACACAACCGGCCACGTGAGGCACGAGCAGGTGGAATGCCTGACGCTGGTTTGGGCGGCTAGAGAAAGAAGACCACATGTTGAAGAAGCACTACGACCATGGGATGGAGATCGTACGGTCACTGCAACTAGAATCGTTTATATTGACTAAGTTGACAAAGCCCTCCGTCCACATCAACTTAGTAGGCCCACAAGTCATCCTCCGAGTATAGTGGATCCCGGCTAGCAGGGAGTATTCATTTTTTTGGGCGTAATAAGGAGACACTTCCTTGTGTGTGAAGATATAGCTGGTGGGTCCGAGCTGTCAGTGGGAGGAATGGTTTTTTTTCATGAAATACAGAGGCCCTTCCGGTGGGTCCCCGCTGTCAGGTGGAGGAATCATTATTTTGCGCATCATAAGGAGGCACTTCCTTGCGTGCGGTCGTGGACCGAGCTGTCAGCTTCTTGACATACAATCCTCTTCCAATGGATGTCGTTCGTTGACGATGATGACCATGCTGCTCCGAGAGCACTAGGGAGATGGACGACCGGGAGGCCTTGGAAGGGAACGACACGGAGCCAGGGAAGACTCAACAGTTGTTTCCCACGCGGAGCGGAGTATGAGGGTTTACTGGTTTGTCTGCTGTCACCAGAAAATAACAACATGTGTGGGTGAGTAGAGGGATGGCCACTTGGCCAGGCCAACGATGGGAGTACGCTGGGGTGGTCAGGCCTGCACGACGGCACAGCCGACCATGGTAGGAGGGAGCAGGCAGTCCCGCCGGCGCTGGTTTGAACGGCTGGAGCAGGAAGAGCAGAGATTGAAGAAGCACCACGGCCATTGGATGGACATCCAACGGTCACCGCTCTTTTGTGTTAACTAAGTTGACACGACCTTGCATGCGCGTCAATCTTTTTTGAGGAACGCATATGCGTCAACCTAGTAGGCCCACAAGTCGGCCTGAAATACGTGGAAAACAGCATACAACACATCTGCCATTATTGTTAATAAATGTTCAGCCCACTAGCTAATTCTTAAGGATTTTTTTGAACCCCGTATTCTTTCGGTTACCACTACAACCCATATTCTGGCCATGGTTAAAAAATCATATTTCGGTACGGTCCAAACTATCTTTAATCCCAAAATTTTGAATCAAATTCAAACTATTTAAAAATAATAAATTTATATCAATTTAAAATCCAACATAATTTTCCCCGCAAAAAAAACATTTGAATTCAAAATCTCAAAATCATAGAAAAAGATATTTGAAACTAATGGTCGGTTTGTTATGTTTTTGAAATGTACATCCCGTTTCTTAATACTTCATTTTCTGGGCAAGCGAATACATCTCTCTCGCCTTGAAAGATTTGTAGCCCAGCTGGCCAGAGAAATCCCCGGCAAGGGCCTCCATTGGGTATTTCTTTAAAAGGCAGAACTGGCCTAGCCATTTTAAGAAAGAAAAAAGCACAATTGAGCTCATCATGCGATAAACATAAAATAAAACCATGGTAGACGGGCCACAGCCCCCGCACAGCCTCGTTGTTACCCTGACCGTCTCTCAAACTAGCAAATAACAACCGCTTGTTCCTAAAAAAGGTAAATAACAATTGCGTGACCTGCCGGGTCCCTGGTGTCAGCCGCTCATTGTGTTATTCTCTCATTTATTGACTATGTTGACAATGGCATGGGGCCCAGATGTCCAACCATTAGGAGGAACCATTTTTTGGGGCCTGTAATAACGAGGCACTTACTTGCCTACTACCATGACCCTGGTGGGTCCCTACTGTCATCCTCTCCACATACAGTCATCTCCTTATTCCACTCGGTTGTTGACGATGTTGACAACGCCAGACAACGGCGCACCGCACACGACGAGCGAACCAAGGCGGAGGACGACGGCGAGGTCTTTAACGGAATGAACATGAGCCGTGGAAGATGGACTAGTCTAGTCGCAGGCAGAGAGGAGTACGAGGGTTGTCTGGTTCGGGTGCGGCTGCGTGTTGGGGATGACGTCACCGGAAAATAACAGGATGTGTGGGGGAATACAGGGATGGATTGGCCAATGTTTGATGGTACGGTAGGGCGGTGTAGGCGCAGCTAGCCGTGGGAGGCGGGAGCAGGCAGAACTAACAGGGTGGTTTGGTTTGGGCGGCTGGAGGAAGAATACAAGAGATAGAAGGTACACGACAGATGTTGGATGTCAATCCAACGACTGGTAGGAAGAATCATTTGTTGACTAGTGAGTTGACACCACCTTGGATAGGCTTTTTCCTCGTGGGTCCCAAATGTCAGAATCCAAATATGTCACGGTCATCCAGCCTTTCTTATGAAAATTTATAGCCCATTTTGTGTGCTAGTTCAAAATAGGTTTGTGGGTGTCGGGGTACACAAACAGGGGTGTATGTTTCCCCTGACTTGTCCATGGACAGTAGGCCTCGGACTCAGCAGACCAAGCTCAACAAAGGAAGCAACCACACCAAACATCCAAATCGAGACCAAGCCAGAGAAGCAGCTCTTTGAGAGACCAAAGACTGTATCAAGAAGACCAAGACAAACCAAGACAGTAAGATATCACCATGGGAAGGCCTGCCTTTCCAGGCAGGAGAGCCCAGCCGGGTCGATGCCGCCCCATGGACAAGTCCAAGATTCCTCAGGCTGGCCTGCCGGGTACGCCAAAGGCAAATCTCCCCGCCAAGGTACCATCGCTCCACTGCTCCACCCCACTACGTCGCAAATCGCCTATCAACGCGGTGTCGACCCCTCAAGGTGATGATGTGGCCTCCACTTAGCACGTGGCAGGCATTTGGAAGGCAGATTACCTCTAAATGACACCCGCCCAGGGGCGTGTCAAGTAGATAAGCAGGAGATGATTAAGCGGCTCGGCAGGCTTGCCGGGCTGCATGCTCAGCAAGACACCTAGAAATGAATTTAATGCACTTTGTCCAATTGCCAGAGTTAGGTATGACAACATTGTTAGCTATCTAATCATTAGATAAAGACTGTTTTGCCACTATGGTCACCCCTTAATCTCTAAAAGGAGGTCCAAGGTAATAGAGCAAAGGATTGGGACCCTTGCATACTTTGTCGGGCTCGAGCATTGCGCAGTCTTTGGGTTCCTCCATCAAATTAACCAAAGCAGGAGTAGGGTTTTACACCTCATGGCGGCTCGGACCTGGGTAAAAACCACCAGCGTCACCGTCGTCGTGCTGCCTCATGGCCTCCGCTCTTTGTGTAACGTGACCTACCCCCTTGTCGAACCACAAAGGGGGCCATAGCCCCATAGGTGATCGTGTCGACCCATGACATCGATGGTGCGTCAGGTAGGGGGTGCGTGTTTACGGGAATCCAAGGTTGTGAGAAGCACATCAAGCTGCGCCGACATCTTCGTTGATGCTCTCTTCATTAATGGCGTCGAAGAGAAAGGACAACGTCATTTCCTTGCCTCGTCCTACTCAGGTTCCACCACTCATCTCCGCCGTAGCTACAACGGCGACAGGGGTGGAAGGTGATGGCGATGCGACAGCCGTGGGCGGCACAAGTGGCGTGGCCACCTTGCTGTCCACACCCAGAAGAGAAGTGAGGCATGCGGCGACGTCATCCTCCTCGCGAGCTCCAGTCAAATGCTGCAAAGCGTCATTTGGATAGACAAGAGGAATGGTGTATGGTCGTCCCCCTCCTTCATTCTCATTTGTCAATAACCGAGCCATGAAGTGGTAACATCATCAGCATCGATGCGCCCGCGCGGAACTCGGTCCAGTATTTATCCCGCCAAGGATAAATCATGAGTGAAACCTTGATGCAAATCCGTTGATTGACGCCCCGACAAGCATGCTCCGGCAAGGCTTCTCACGCCAGCATGTGATAGAGGCAAAGGTGTCCCGTCTTTCGATGAGATGGTGGATTTCGCTTTGGTGGAAGTCGACTTTGACGATCCGACTACGAGCGTGCGAGGACGTCGCGCCTTAGGAATCACTAAACCAACTCCGAGAGGTTATTGACCACGCCGGAGCACGATCAACCTTACCACGAGGGTCTGTTTCCTGCGAGCAAACGAAGAACAAGCAAGAAACTAAGATTGCAATCTGGATATTGCGAATATAGTATGAAAGCTTTATTGATCAAGGTGGGGTTCTGTGACGCCTTTGTCTGGTCGTTGAACACAAACGAAGTACGCGAAGTTGCAGCTATGGCGAACTTTTAATCTAAACAAAACCCAAAGTCTAAACGATGCCCTAAGGGCTGTATATATGGAGGAAGAGGGGGGAATTTCGTGGCCCTTGGTGGAGGGGTCCGAAATCAACCCTATCTCTTGTTTCCCCACACATACGGACTCTAAAAATAGCCTATACTTATGTATTTCGAAATTACATGGGCCTGGCCCAATAATAAGGTGACGCAGCACCTAAAATAGCCTCGGGATGAAATTTATGAAGTGGCATCTTGTATATTTCGTCCAAGGCTTCATGCACCCATTATGGTGGCTTCAAAGTCCTGAAATCATCACTTGTAACTCCGTTCTTGTTCCCCTTGCGCATGCCATCATCTCCATGCTTGTTCTTGCTCCAATGTTCATCCTTCTCCAAGCTAGGCCCTTCATTTGTAAGCAAAACAAATGTATCCAATTTAGGCAGCATCATATTCTCATGAACATTAGAATCATTACCAAGAAACGAAAGTACCTGGTAATTTAGTTGGCGTGCGCGAGCTCTCGTAATTGGTCAAGTATGTATAGCAGCAGGGCATGTGGGTGTAACAATGGTATTGATGTCCTCATCATCCTCCCCTTCTTGAAATGAAGTCGTCCTCGACGGAAACTCATCTTCCTCACCCAAATAAGGCTTCAAATCTGCAATGTTAAAAGTGGGACTAACCCCAAAATCTGCAGGCAGCTCAAGTTTATATGCATTATCATTTATTTTCTCTAACACCTTAAAGGGACCATCAGCCCGTGGCATGAGCTTTGATTTGCGCAAATCAGGAAATCTATCCTTACGCAAATGTAACCAAACAAGATCTCCAGGTGCAAACACAACATGTTTTCTACCCTTATCTCCAGCAAGTTTATATTTGGCATTCATACGCTCAATGTTTTCCTTAGTTAACTCATGCATTTTTAAAATCAATTCAGCACGTTGTTTAGCATCAAAATTAACCTTCTCCGAAGATGGAAGAGGCAACAAATCAATAGGTGCACGAGGTAGGAAACCATACACAACTTCAAAAGGGCACATCTTAGTAGTAGAATGCAATGAACGATTATAAGCAAATTCAATATGAGGCAAGCTTTCCTCCCACATTTTCTTATTACTCTTCAAAACAGCCTTAAGCATAGTAGACAATGTTCTATTGACTACTTCAGTTTGGCCATCAGTTTGGGGGTGACAAGTAGTACTAAAAAGCAGTTTAGTCCCCAACTTAGCCCATAAACATCTCCAAAAGTGGCTAAGAAATTTAGTATCACGATCTGAAACAATAGTATTTGGCACACCATGCAAGCGAATAATTTCACGAAAGAACAAATCAGCAACATTAACAGCATCATCGCTTTTATGACATGGTATAAAGTGTGCCATTTTCGAGAATCTATCCACGACAAAAAATATGCTATCCCTCCCCTTCTTTGTTCGAGGTAAACCTAAAACAAAGTCCATAGATATATCCTCCCAAGGAACACTAGGTACAGGCAAAGGCATATATAAACCATGAGGGTTGAGTCGTGACTTAGCTTTTTGACATGTAGTGCAGCGAGCAATAAAACGCTCAACATCCCGTCTCATCTTTGGCCAAAAGAAATGTGTAGCAAGTACGTCCTCCGTCTTCTTCACGCCAAAGTGTCCCATTAATCCTCCTCCATGCGCCTCCTGCAACAACAAAAGACGAACGGAGCTAGCTGGAATGCATAGCTTGTTAGCACGAAACACAAATCCATCGTTAATGACAAACTTGTTCCACATTCTTCCTTCTTTGCAATTCTGCATTACATCTTTAAAATCAGCATCATGCACATATTGATCTTTGATGGTCTCCAAACCAAATATTTTGAAGTCAAGTTGTGAAAGCATAGTATAGCGACGAGACAATGCATCAGCAATAACATTTTCTTTTCCCTTCTTGTGTTTAATGACATAAGGGAAAGTCTCAATGAATTCAACCCATTTAGCATGTCTACGATTCAGTTTAGCTTGACTTTTAATATGTTTCAAAGATTCATGATCAGAATGTATAACAAATTCTTTGGGCCATAAATAATGTTGCCATGTTTCTAAAGTCCGAACAAGAGCATATAATTCTTTATCATAAGTAGAATAATTCAGACTAGGCCCACTCAATTTTTCAGAAAAGTATGCAACATGTTTGCCATCTTGTAATAACACACCTCCTAATCCAATTCCACTAGCATCACATTCAAGCTCAAAAGTCTTATTAAAATCAGGAAGTTGGAGTAAAGGAGCATGTGTCAACTTATCTTTCAATACCGTGAAGGCTTCTTCCTGTGCGGTACCCCAAACAAAAGGCACATCCTTCTTTGTAAGCTCGTTGAGTGGTGCAGCAATGGTGCTGAAATCTCTCACAAAACGCCTATAGAATCCAGCGAGGCCAAGAAAACTCCTCACTTGTGTGACTGTTTTGGGCTGCAGCCAACTCTCAATAGCTTCAATCTTGGCTTTATCAACTTCAATTCCCTGTGGAGTAACAACATAGCCAAGAAAAGATACTCGGTCGGTGCAAAAGGTGCACTTCCCAAGGTTACCAAACAAACGTGCATCACGTAGAGCAATAAAAACAGCACGTAAATGTTCCAAATGTTCTTCCAAAGATCTGCTATAAATCAGTATATCATCAAAATAGACTACCACAAATCGTCCAATGAAAGCACGTAAAACTTCGTTCATTAGTCTCATGAAAGTACTAGGCGCATTAGTTAACCCAAAAGGCATGACTAACCACTCATATAATCCAAACTTAGTTTTAAATGTTGTTTTCCATTCATCTCCCAATTTCATACGAATTTGATGGTAGCCACTACGCAAATCAACTTTGGAGAATATTGTAGAGCCACTCAATTCATCAAGCATATCATCTAGCCTAGGAATAGGATGACGATAATGAATAGTAATATTATTAATGCCTCTACAATCAACACACATACGTGATATACCATCCTTTTCGGCACTAGAATAATAGGAACATCACAAGGACTAAGGGATTTGCGTATATAACCTTTGTCGAGAAGCTCTTGTACTTGACGCATAATCTCCTTCGTCTCCTTTGGATTGGTACGGTATGGTGCACGGTTTGGCAGTGAAGCACCGGGAATTAAGTCAATCTGATGCTCAATCCCTCGAATAGGCGGTAATCCCGGTGGCACGTCTTGTGGAAAGACGTCAGCGAACTCCTGCAAAATGTTAGTGACAGCAGGAGGCAAAGAGGAAGGCACATCCTCGAATGAAAATAATGCCTCTTTGCACACAAAAGCATAGCAAACAGATTTGCTGAAATCTAGCTCATCAATATCAGATTTGGTGGCAAATAAACATGCACTTTTCAATTTAATTTCAGAAGCAACACTAGATGGTTTATTATTAGGCTTCATTTGTTGCTCAAATTCTTTTGCCACAATCTGATTTTCACTCTTATTCTTCTCCTGTTTTGCTTTATTAGCTCTATTAATATCATCTTTCAAAATGGAATCAGGAGTCATAGGAAGCAAAGTAATATTTTTATCCTTATGAACAAGAGTATAGTGATTGTTTCTACCATGGTGTACAGAATTTTTATCAAATTGCCATGGTCTACCAAGTAATAAGGAACATGCTTGCATAGGTACCACATCACAATCAACATAATCAGCATATGTAGAGATACTAAAATGCACACGAACAGTACGTGTTACCTTAACCTTGCCGCTGTTGTTGAACCATTGGATGTAATAAGGATGTGGATGTGGTCTTGTGGTGAGAGAAAGCTTCTCCACCATCTCCATGCTAGCCAAGTTGTTGCAGCTCCCTCCGTCTATGATGACGCGCACAGAACGTTCCTTCACAACTCCCTTGGTATGGAACAAATTGTGCCTCTGATTTTGCTCAGCTTGTGTGACCTGCACACTCAAAACACGTTGAGCAACTAAACATTCATACCTGTCAGCGTCTTCAGGAGCCATGTATTGCGTCTCATGATCAGAATCATCTCCACCATGTTCTTCACATGTAATAAGAGCCAATGTCTCCTCATCATAGTCACTAGCGGACTCATATCCACCATCCGCGGTAGCAATCATCACACGCGGAGATTTGCATTCTCTCGCATAATGACCTCCTCCCTTACAACGACGACAAATAATATCACTTGTGTGCCCTGTTGATGCCCTGGAAGAAGAAGAACTCTGTGCAGGCCCGGCAGGTGCGCTCTTGGCAGATAATGGTGGTTGTTCCTGTTTTCTTGTATCACGGCTGTAGGAGGCACCTGATTGAGGTGCTCGTGCAGTTGAAGTAGAAGATGCACGCGGTGTCCATGATGAAGGTCGGCCTGCAGAAAAGTTAGTTCGCGCCAATGCTTGTCGATCCTGCACTTCACGTTCAGCTTTACAAGCAAGATGGAATAAACGAGTGATATTAGTATACTCCTTATAGTCTAGAATGGTCTGAATCTCTCTATTTAATCCACCCAGAAAACGTGCAAGCATAGCTTCATTCTCCTCAACAATACCACATCTAATCATGCCAGTTTGTAATTCCTGATAATATTCTTCTACAGAATTTTTTCCTTGTCTTAAGCCCTGTAACTTTTGAAGCAATTCACGTTGATAATATGGTGGAACCCAACGAGTACGCATAGCAGTTTTCAAAGCAGCCCAAGTAGCGGGAATAGGATATAATCTACAATGTTCAAACCACCATACACATGCAAAACTAGTGAAAGCACAAACAGCAGCAGCAACCCGTCTCTCCTCGGGATATTGTAAACATGTAAAACGTTGTTCAGTTTCTAACTCCCAAGTAAGATATATATCAGGAACATATCTACCCTCAAATGGTGGAATATTCAATTTCAGTTTAGGAATATGGACATCATCTCGTACCTGAGGTGGTGGTGCGGGCCTACCATTACGAATATATACCTGAGGTCGACCTGGTGGTGGTGGTGGTGGTGGCTGCACGTAGTTCGGATTTTGATCAACCTCATCCTCATAATCTCCCACATAATCATCATCCTCCTGGGTACCAGCAGCAGCAGTAGCAGGAGCCAAAGAAGCACCAACAGCAGTAGCAGCGGCACCAGAATGTTGTCCTGGCTCAATAGGAACACGCTGTGCTCGTCCATACTGATTCGGAAGGGAGCGTAGTTGTTGTTGTTGCAGAGGTGCGACAGGTGCAGCCGGTGGTGGAAGACGCGCAAGCAGTTCATTAAATCTGTTATCGAGCTTTGTTTTGAACGTCTTCTCAAGGCCAGTAATCTTCTCCATGGCCTCTTCAAAATTATTCAGCACATCTTGCACCTGTTCAGTCATCATGTGCTGAAACTTATCATGAAGCTCCTTGTTCGATAAATTCTCCCAGTCAATCTCGTCGGCTTGTGATCCTGGCATGGTTAGCAGCAATAGAAACACACAAGAATATGATCCTAAAGACTACGAACAAGTGGTGGTGGTGGGTGTCACAAATCCGTCAAGCAAATCTCAAATTCTTACCAGTTCTTACCCAGCAGCAGGCGGTGATCGGCAACCGTTGTAGTCAAAAACTCTCAAAGCTTGGATAGAGCGATTACCAGGGAGAGTCAAACACACGACGTAGATGTATGTGGAGCTGGGAAGGCTTATATTATGGTAGCAAAAAGGGTCAGCAATAATCAATTCAGAGATGCAAAGTTGAATAAACGCTCAACGACGGTACTATGCTGGTCCTAGGCTAGACTGTGCTAGAGACGCGAGCCTAGAACACCAACAAAATCACGGCGCGACACGTAAACAAGGGAAAAGCACACTCTGATTTTTTTTCGCTCTTTTTTTTGCGCTCTTTTTTTTGCGCTGCTTTTTTTTTGCGAAAAATCACTATAATGGCGAGTGTCTCAAAACTCTTCCTAGCTCAAACGGACAGGATGGGCATGAAATTTTTTCGACCAATTTTTTTTTTTCGACTGCCCGGACCCAAAAACTGGAAACGGGTCAAAAAAAACTTCCTATAATGGCACCTGTCTCAAAACACTCAGAAACACCTAAAAATAGGATAGCCAGAATTTTTTTCGAAAAATGCGTTTTCGAAAAATTTTGGGCCTAAACGGAGGGTGGCTACCCGACTCCGGCAAGGAAACACGAATCGGAATCTAGATGGATCTCGAAAACAAACCTAATATGCAAGGAACTCGGATTGGTGGTGGATATATGGTGGTGGTATATGGCAGCGGTGGTAGTATATGGATATGGATCGGTGGTGGTATATGGACACGGATTGGAGGTGGTATATGGATACGGATTCGGAGCGGTGGCGGATAAGCGGTGGTGGTAGATGGCAGGGGCGATGATGATGGTGCGGCGGCGGCGTGACAACTTATGACCAGAACTCGAAACTCTAAAAGACTAGACTCTAAGACCAGCAACTAGACACGACGATGCAACCGCAAATTCAACAAAGCAAAACCCTAAAAAGATTATGCAAAGGCTCAGATTGGTTCGGATATGATGAACTAACCCTAATTTTTTTTGTGGCTTTTTCGTGGACTGTAGGTATGAAGAACAGACTCGATCTAAACTACGAAAAACTGTAAAATCTCACCGAGCAACCTGGAAATCTGATACCACTTGATAGAGGCAAAGGTGTCCCGTCTTTCGATGAGATGGTGGATTTCGCTTTGGTGGAAGTCGACTTTGACGATCCGACTACGAGCGTGCGAGGACGTCGCGCCTTAGCAATCGCTAAACCAACTCCGAGAGGTTATTAACCACGCCAGAGCATGATCAACCTGACCACGAGGGTCTGTTTCCTGCGAGCAAACGAAGAACAAGCAAGAAACTAAGATTGCAATCTGGATATTGCGAATATAAGATGAAAGCTTTATTGATCAAGGTGGGGTTCTGTGACGCCTTTGTCTGGTCGTTGAACACAAACGAAGTACGCGAAGTTGCAGCTATGGCGAACTTTTAATCTAAACAAAACCCAAAGTCTAAACGATGCCCTAAGGGCTGTATATATGGAGGAAGAGGGGGGAATTTCGTGGCCCTTGGTGGAGGGGTCCGAAATCAACCCTATCTCTTGTTTCCCCACACATACGGACTCTAAAAATAGCCTATACTTATGTATTTCGAAATTACATGGGCCTGGCCCAATAATAAGGTGACGCAGCACCTAAAATAGCCTCGGGACGAAATTTATGAAGTGGCATCTTGTATATTTCGTCCAAGGCTTCATGCACCCATTATGGTGGCTTCAAAGTCCTGAAATCATCACTTGTAACTCCGTTCTTGTTCCCCTTGCGCATGCCATCATCTCCATGCTTGTTCTTGCTCCAATGTTCATCCTTCTCCAAGCTAGGCCCTTCATTTGTAAGCAAAACAAATGTATCCAATTTAGGAAGCATCATATTCTCATGAACATTAGAATCATTACCAAGAAACGAAAGTACCTGGTAATTTAGTTGGCGTGCGCGAGCTCTCGTAATTGGTCCAGTATGTATAGCAGCAGGGCCTGTGGGTGTAACAATGGTATTGATGTCCTCATCAGCATGAGACCATTGACATTATAGGGAAATGAAAAGGGTAATCGACCCTTCCTTCTTTTCTACCATACGGCGTTAGTTGCAAGCGTCTTGTTGGTTTCTCCAGCCCTTGTCTAGGCGAGATGCATAACTAACAAACTGCTAATTCTTTCCCTTGTGCGCCTTCTCGTTTGTTGTCTTTACATGCCTAAGATAGATACGCAAGCACCATTTCCTTAAGATATATGAATGAGAGGAACGATCGCTAGTGCGAAGGGAGATATTGTGCATGACTGAATGCATGCCTGGCTAGGGAGATATTGTGCATGCCATGTTCATTATTTTTTCTTCAGAACTTGCATTATTCATCCCTCAGACAACTAAGATTTTCGTACGGCAAGCCTTTCGTATGATGGTACCTTACTGTATCTGTCTGCGCCCCCGCTTTGTTTCGAGCCTGCTCAACAAAGTGGGTGGCAGCATCAAAGACCGTTAAGGAAAAACCTGTCGGGGCATATCCTCGCCAGCAGAATGCTAAGGACCTGTTCCTCACAGCAATCGTGATAGCATTCTACTAGCGGGCAAAAAAAGTACGCAAAAGAAACTAACTATACAAATATCAATGGCTAAACGCAAGAGGGATAGCGTGCATTTCACGTAATTAAACATCAGTATGACAAGTGCAGAATCAAAAGCATTACGAAGCCTAAACACAAGACATATGTTATGTTTTGTTACAGGGCAACACAATAACAAGAATAGCCCAAGGATGACCACACTGATCTTCGGGGACCCCTGGGACAGAGAGACCCTTGTCAGCGAAAGGGCTTGCCTTCCGCAACTCGTTTGCAAGGCAAGTAGCCCTTTTGTCCTCATACGTCTTCAGCCCTTCGATCAAGCCTTCAAAGAAGAGCGTTAGCGTAACGCTTGGAACCTCATGCATGCTGACAGAGAAGGCCCAACTCTTCATGTACATTGTTGCAATCTGGGCAGTGAGGCGCTTGGCAATGTCAACCAGATTCTCGATCCAAAGGTCATGTTGCTCGACTTGGTTCGCCAGTTTGTCCTCTGCATCCTTCGAGAGAGTTCTTGCACTGTCCAAGTCCTTCATCAGCAACTTCTCAGGGATGTCGGTAGATTCGATCTCACTCTCCAAAGTGCCAAGCCGCACTTTCGTGTCCGTGATGGTGCCGTTGGCAGTATCGAAGTCCTGGCTCATAGAGGAAAACTGCGATCGCACGTCCTTCAGGAGGGTCTCTGCTTTTCGCGCTTCCTCATTGAGAGTCGTGATTTCCTTGGTGCTCCCGGCGAGGTCCTTTGTCAGTCCGGCCACCTGTTGGTCAAGGTCGGTCTTGGCAATGGATACATCGCAAGCTCTTTGGCAACCTTCTTCAGTTGATCAGCAGAATCAAGGGAAAGCCTATCAAGAGCTGTTTTGTGCTTGTCCTCTAGGTCCTTAGTGTGTTGTAGGACGAGGGCCTCCAGTTCTTCATCCTTGCCACAGAGGGTGGCTTCAAGATTCCCTTCCTGAGCAGAGACATCCTTCTCCTTAGCATTCAGAAGCGCTTCGCGCTCTGCCAAACGGACCTCCCGGGCAGCGACATCCTCCTTAGCCATGGTTATCACTTCCTGTTGCTGCTGAAGGGATTGGAACTGATTGATGTGCCACTCACGCAATTCATTGCCCTTGTCCCTGAACTCCTGATCTGTGAGGCCAATAGTGTCACACTGCTCCTTAATCATTTGCCGCTTTAGACTATATATGTTATGTATATCTTTGATTCATTTTACCACAGATTCTAAGAAGGACATGTCCATGGCTACATCAACAGAATCATCAACCTCTTCGGCCCTCTAGGATAGTGGTGGCAAGATACACCAGATTTCTTCATCAACGTCTACAGCCACTACAACAGAAGAGTCGGGTCCTGCTAGCCTAGGTTGGGCAAGGACCATCGCCAATTTACTTGAAGATGGTTGTAGAGCTAAAGCTGATTTGCCAAATGGGCGAAGAGGGCCCATAGTTTGAAGAAGAGCTTTTTCTTCAACCACTACCTCTGACCCTGACGCGCTACCGAGGGTCGTCTCTACTTCCTTTGGAGCCTCTTAGATATCCCCGACGGTGTGTTCCTGGCCTTCCGCGGCAGGAATCTAGGCAGCCTCTTCGGTAGCATCCTTGCCGATACTGGCCACTTCTTCCAACAGCTTGGGTTCCTCGGCCAACGGAGCTGCATGCAGGATCAACAAGCAACGATAAAGAGATATTGTAAATTGCTGAGCCAGAGACTTGGGAGCAAAGTAGTTCAAGAAATAAAGAGATACTGTAAATTGCTGAGCCTGAGACTTGGGAGCAAAGTAGTTCAAGCAGATTACTCGGTGGTGTTTGTCGTGGAAGGACATCGGTTTCCCCTGTAGCATCAGTTGCCGGGGTGCTACCCGCGTCCCCTTCCTCTGAGACCATAGCCTCAGCATGGGCCGGTTCCTCAGTAGAGGCCCTTGCCGGGGATTTCTCTACTTGGGCATTAGGTGGGGTGCACCCCTCCTGGTGAGACTCACTCTAGTGAATCTCCTCCTCTTCCTTAGCGGGGGATGGGGCACGTTCTTCCATGTCTCCCCTGGAAGGAGAGACGTGCCCCATACCATCGTGCCGTTGGCTTGACTGGAGGCTTGGCATAGGATCATTTATGCTATCTCCCGCCAGACCCGCGCCCACCAAGGGCCCCGACGATGCCACCTGCTTGGATCATTTGGCCCGATGGATGAGGGGTTCTTTGTCTATGTTAAGTCAAAAAATAGAGAAGGATCAACAAAATTATCAAGTACATAGTCCCTCAACAAAAAACGTCATTGTTCCCCTTACTCTAAAACAATGAGCATGGAGCCCAGCGCGTACCCCATAGGTGGCGTGGTCGCTCTACCCCTCTTCAGGGTTGGTGGAGCAGAGCTTTCGGCAGCTTCGAGCTCTTTCATGGAGCCGGGGGCTCCGACATGGTCGTGCTGCACGAGGAGACCGAACTCGACTGGGGCTAGGATCAACCCCCGTAACCATTCATCGCTTGGCGGGTGGAGTCCTGGCCTCGGAAAGACTGTAAGAATGGTGATGCACCACATCCGGCTTGTCGCTCTTGGGGGCGGTCTTCTTCACCCTCTTGGTGGCAGGTGCGGGAACAGGGTCCGTTGGTCCCCGACTGGCCCGCCTGCGAGGACGCTAGTCTAGGTTTGGCTCTGGGCTTGAGGACTCATTGCAAGCTACTCCTCCTTAGCCTACTCTCCTTCCTCGGCCCCACCCCCTTCTTGGGCCTCTGCTGCAATAGCATAAATACTTCAGCCCTGACAGGCTCGATTCCGGCAGCCTCCTCCCTGGTGTGCTCCTCGCTCCTCTCATAGGAAGAGCTTTCACCTTCTGCCTCCACTTCCTCTTCCTCCTCCTCTTCTTCGGGCCTTGCCTTCCCAGCAGCTCGGAGCACCTTGTCCTCTTCGATCCGCCTCCAGCTATATTTTTCCCATGATGTGGAGGTAAGCTTGAACATGTTACTCTCCACCCTGGAGGCTCTTTCGTCCAGGTTGGAGGCCCATTCGATCTCCGCATCTAGCTCGCGCAGTTGCCAATCGGCTTTGACTCCATAAGCGTTGAAGTCAGGAATCCACTTGAGAATTTGGTCCCGAGCATAGTTAATGTGCTGCGGGACGACCCTTGCCGGCAAATGGAATGGCTCGAGGCTGCCAAATCACTGTTCGCACAACCAGTTGTGGCCGTAGATTGACAGATTGTTGGCAAGGCTCGGGTATAGACGCATTCTGTCAGCAGCATCGACGTAGTGCCAAGAGAATCTGAGCCTCTTTTGCAGTGGTGCGATGGAGCGCAGAAGGAACTCAGCCCCCACTTGTTCAATGGTCAGACCGACAGCTTTAAGATGGGTGATCTTGTTCAGCACTGGGCGAAGCCTGTCATCAGAGTGGCCTAGCTTGCCCCATTCGCTATCGTGTATGATGCATTTTGTCCACGCAGCGCAAAATTCTGGGGCCTCCTCATCCTGAATCCAGCACCAATCCGCCCTCCATTCCTCCCACCTGATGCGCTGCTGACGAGCGAGGTAATCCCAATTATTCTTGACTCGGGGGATCCAGTTTATGTTCCCCGAGCGGTGAGATCTGTCTTCAACTCGCAGAATGACGAAATGCCTGAAAAAATCCATGTTGGGGGCGACTCCGACGAAATTCTCGCACAGATGGGCAAAGATCTCCATGCATGCCATTGCATGGGGCGTAAAATCCAAAAAATGGAATCCATACACCACCATCATGGCTTCAAAGAAATCCGAGAAAGGGGGGAGAGGCCACATAGGAAGTATGCGCAGAAGAAGCGGTACGAGTTCGTGGAACCTCATCTCCCTCTGGCAAGACCAGGGGCGCTCCGTGCCCCTTCCGAACCTCCCTCCCCCACATATACACATACCTCATGATCAGGGCGCTATGGTCCAAGCTCAACGGAAAGAAGACCACATCCTCTTGCCGCCTCTTGTCCAACTGCGCCACTCTCTTCTTCTTCCCCTTCGTTGCTGCATCCTTTGCGGTCACCGTCCGCTTTCCCCTCATGGCGGTGGGTTTCTTTCCCATCCTTCAAGATCGCGGATAAAGTGGAAGATCTAGCGGGGCATTGGAGGCGAATGTGAGCGCGTGAGCGGTTGCTCGACTTGAGGAAAAATATGATCAAAGGAGGAACGGACGCGAACGAGCAGCGTCCCTTCACATTGCCTCTTTTATGGGGAACGAACATGGGGACTGCCTCTTTGCTATTTTCCTCAGAGAATTACCATTTTATTGGCGCACTACCCATTAACTGCTACAGTCCCATGACACCACGACCTGCGGTAATTATGCAGAGTGGACGTTGGGTTGACTGGTCATCATAACAACCAGAGCATGCGTAGCACTTCCTCGACACATGTCCATGCACTGTTTGGGGCCTAACCCAAAATGCCCGGCGGCACGTATGGCTTAGATCCGGGGGCTTCTGTCGGGGTACACAAACAGGGGTGTATGTTTCTCTTAACTTATGCACGGACAGTAGGCCTCCGACCCGACAGACCAAGCTTGACAAATGAAGCAACTACATCAAACATCCAAATCAAGACCAAGCTAGAGAAGCAGCTCTTTGAGAGATAAAAGAGCAGATGAAGAAGACCAAGACAACAAGATATCACCTTGGGAAAGCCTCGCTTGTCGGGCAGGAGAGCCCAACCGGGTCAATGCCGCCCCAAGGACAAGTCCAAGATTCCCCCGACAGGCTTGTCGGGTCCGCCAAGGGAAAATCTCCCCGCCAAGGCACCACCGCTCCACGGCACTATGACGCAAATTGCCTGTCAATGCGGTGTCGAGCCTTCAAGGTCATTAAGTGGCTTCCACCGAGTATGTGGAAACCATTTGGAAGGCAAATTACCTCTATAAAACACTCGTCCAGAGGCGTGTCATGTAGATAAGAAGAAGATGATTAAGTGGCTCGGCAAGCTTGTCGGGCTGCATCCTCAGCATCAATCTATCATACCATGTTCTTAGATCAAAGTACTGTTGTGTATCTCGCATCAATCACTCATGATTGGACGCTTTTAACATGGCAGTGTGATAATGGTTGCATCTTGCATTGATTTCTAGGTTGTATTGCTTCTAATTTTTCGAAATGCCACTTATGACAATACACTTTTAACTTGGTAGAGTGATATTTGTTGCATCTTTCACATGGTGTCTAGCTTGCATTACTTCTATTTTCTTGAAAATCCTTCTGCTTAGTTTACACATCGTAGCTGTGAATATGTCACATCGTCCTATTTTTCTTACATATGCCATCCTCATACGGTTGTCTTACATCAAAGTATTGCTTGTCTGTATCATGCATCAATGAGTTCTGAAGAGTGATTTTATTCTTTTGTGTTGTGCGTACAGCTTGACATGGAAAAGTCAAAAAAGAGAAAGGAAAACAATATAGTAGGGAATGGTGTTACTCATTGGGTGCAGTGGAAAAGGATCTCCCCTCAAGATTCTGCTGGTACTTATAGTGCAGTAGATGGTCCAAGTCCACCGGCTAAATCTACAAATACAGTATCACCTGCTCCACCAGCTGCAGCATCCCCTTCAACTATATCGGCATCTCAACAATTTACTCATTCGTTTGATCCGTGACTGGCCTGTTCCGATGCCGCCTTCACACCTAACACTACTTTCAAAGCACTGCTGACACAACAGGACTTGGAAAGATAAGATGAACCTCATGAGCATCAACACCAAGACATTACCTGCCCTAGTCAACTTGCAGTTGCATGCTCCTTTATATGTGCTCTCACAATTTTATGTGCACTAACACTTTCCATATTCATTGTTGAACTAACACCGCGGCGCAAGTGGAAGCAGACATCAGGGATAATGCTTGACAGATTAACAAAATCTAAATAAGGAAGAATGGACATCCATTTTGAAGCAAGTTTAAAAAGGCCACGTGATGCTACAGAGTCGGTGAAGTTAGTATTAGAGGCAGCGATTACCATTAGGTGTCATGCACGTATCCGCCCAACATGGATCCAGTACATGAATGAGAAAGACGATACCCAGTTTAACACCTTCCTTGACCATTTATTCATAAGTAATGTTATTCGTCGCAATTTGTAATATTGTCTTGCTCTGCCCCATACTTTCTAGATTCCTCCTAATAAGACTCACATTCTTTTTTTTAGCAGATGAGTTTCAAGTTTGATCCGAAAGATGACGCAACTAAACAAGCATGCACTCATGTTTTTTAGTCTGTTGTGCGATAGTATCGGTATCACCTTAGAAAAACTCACTTTCAAGGCAAGGCTAACAATGAATTCGCCCAAACATCTCTAGTGGAATATATTATAGATGATGGTTGGACAACCCTTGTTAAACACTGGGCTGATCCAAAGTATCAGGTAGGGTATATGTATTTGATCAGATCACATATTGAACTCATATTTACGTATGTGCCCTACAAGTGTATCTTCTTCTAGGCTAACTATTTGAAGAACAAGACCAACCATTCTAATGTGAAATTCAAACAAACAACAGGATCTCATTGCTATATTGCACACTATGAGGCTCTTGTAAATAGCTGCTAGTTTCTTCTTTTTTCTATGCCATATTATCGTATCTATATTGACTTGTTCCAAATACAAAGGAAAGCCCGTGCGGACCAAAAATAACCTGAACCGAATGCAGTGCAAATCTTCGAGGATTGCCACACCAGCAAGATGAAGGGCAAGAGCACACGAGTTTAAGACGCTGTTGTAAGTCCTTACTCCTCCTGCCTTTGAACTTCTTTGTTACTGTGACATGTTCATTTAACTGCTTGGTTTGCAGCCAATGTCATTTACTCTGTTCACTTTTATACACAGTTGTCTTACGTATCATTTCACCTTACACGGTTTAAAAGAGAGGAATGATATTCTTTTGGTCTTGATCTGTAATATAGTTGTGATGTTCACGTGCCCACACAATGATACAATAGCATGTTTCTTTGGTATCTGTTTTCCCATGATATGAATGATGTCATGCCATGTTCTTCCTACTTTAAACCATGTCTCTTTATCCTTAGATGTCAACGAATGTGAGGAAATAGACAACACAGTAGGCATGCTACATGGACATATGTTTCGAAAGTGATTTTATTATGAAGTTGGCACTACAATACATGCCAATGTATTAATGTAGTTCACCAAAATGAGTTATGTATAAATGTGACACCTACTTTGTTTGTTTTTGTCTCATTAGTAACTTGTCTGGTACACTAATCTACGAGTTCAAACTTTCAACAAGCTATGGAAGAAATACTTGAACAACCACAACCACCCGAAGATGACGAGGCTATCACAGGCACAATGTCACCTCTTGCTGCAGTGCGTCAGTATCTCTCCACAAACACGCGTTGGAGCATCCAAATATGAAACAAGCAGCGTACAAATGTGAAACAATCATTTTTCATAGTACTAGGTGGGGGAAAACGAGAGAACTTGATACCGGCGACCTAGGTGGGGGAAAACAAGAGAACTTGATGATTATTTGGTAATTAATACCATTGCATGCAGAGAATTGACCATTGCATATTATGTTATGTAGTATGAAGTCATTGAATGCATACTAGCCCCAGGACTCCTATTGGCTAATTTCTTTTTTAGACACAAAACAAGGAAAGAGTTTTGGGTTTATTTGGTTTTTGTAATGTGACTTGTGCACCGGTACGAACGGAGTAGGATAGCTGGCAAGCAATATAGTGAGCTTTTCTTATTGATGAAGCCAGTAATAATCAAACTACAAAGGAAAAGAAAAAAGACAAACGAAAATATCTGCATGAATCTTCACGTAACATCAATGGCATAGGACCTAGATGTGCATTACTTAGAGCACATCTAGATGTGCTTTAGAAATACTCTCAAAACAAAAACCCTAATCATCATTGCAAACAGCGAATAGAACATGTCGAATGCGACAACCACAACTACACATGCTAGTCCCTTCTTGCCACTTGCTTTCATCTGTTGCCTGTGATTGACTCTTTCTTTCTTCATCGTACTGACTGTACATTCCAGATCAGCTAGTTTCTTCTTCAGCTTTACATTACGATGAGGACATGGCTACCACAGTTACACACATATCCCCTGCTATATTAAGTCTTGGAACAATTGCTAGAGCTCGCATACGCTAATTAAATTATCAGGTACTTTCTTTTCTTGGTAATGTTTCTAGTGTTCATGAAAGTACGATGCTGCCTAACTTAGATACATTGTGTTGCTTGCAATTGAAGTGCCTAGCACGGGCAAGAAGGATGAACATTGGAGCATGGTCCAGCACGGAGATGAAGGTGCGTGCGAGGAGAACAAGAATGGAAGTTCAAGTGGATATTTCCGGACTTTGAAGCCACCATGATGACATATAAGAAGATGGACAAAATATACAAGATGTCCTTTCATTAATTTCGTCCATCGCTTATTATTGGTGTTACACCACCTTATTTTGGGCCAGGCCCATGTAATCTATTTTTAGAGTCCATATTGTAGGGGAAACAACTTAGGAGGTGTTTTAGTCCCACCTTGCCTATGGTGGACGAAATCCCCTCTCTTTTCCCTATAAATACAACCCTTAAGGCATCGTTTAGACTTAGGTTTTATTTAGTTAAAAGTTAGCCATCACTGCAACTTCGTGTACTTCATTTGTGTCCAACGACCAAACCTAGACCGCTTATGAAACCCCACTTTTATCAATACCTCATCCATATTCGCAATACTCATATTGCCTAATCATATTCTTGCTTGTTCTCCGATTGCTTGTAGGAATATACCTTTGCGGTCAGGTTGATCATGCTCCGGCATGGTCAACAATCTCTCGGAGTTGGTTTAGCGATTGCTAAGGCGCAACGTCGTTGCACATTTGTAGTCGGATCGTCAAAGTCGTCTCCACCAAATCGATAGTTATCATCTCATCGAAAGACGGGACAGCTTTGCCTCTATCAAGTGGTATCAGTTTTCAGGTTGCTAAGTGAGATTTTCTAGTTTTTCATTGTCTAGACTGCATCTGTTCTTTATACCTAAAGTCCAAGAAAAAGCGACAAAAAAATTGTAGATTAGTTCATCTGTATCCAAGACAGTTTGAGCCTTTCGCTATTATCACCTAGTTTTTGCATTGTTGAATTTTTGGTTACATCGTATGTCGAGTTGCTGGTTTTAGTGTCTAAATTTTTAGAGTTTCGAGTTCTAGTCACGTTTTATTCACGCCGCATCCGCATACACCATTGTCCACTTCATAGTCATCTTTTGCTATCGCATATCATTTCCACCGCCGCTCGTTATCCATCTGTTGTTGACCTACATCACCATCACTTCCAAACTTTTGTACACCATCATTTGTGTGTATCTTGCCATTATCACAGTTTCGAAGTATAGGACAAGAACAAAAAAAGGGTAGGATTTTGTTTGTGATCAGATCTTGTTCATCGGTTGGCGAAAAAAATAGTACAGATCTATTTGCTTCAGTTGGTTCATTGATGCCCACGTCATGCATGTGCTTAACTCACGAAGAGAAAGTTTCCTTGGGTTGCTAGTCACGTGGAGATAGGTCTTACAAAATTTTGATAAAAAAAGAGAATTGTCTCCCACGAAATAGGAGTTCTAGTATGGGTGTGTCTAGGGCACATCTAGATGTGCTTTAGTTATTGCACATCTAAGTGAGTGAATCAAGCATAAAGAGAAAAAGAAAAAAGAGAAAAAAATATTCACATGAATCTCAATGTAAGATCAATGACATATGACTTAGATGTGCAATACTTATGGCACATCTAGATGTGCTTTAGCAAAGCTGAGATTATTTTGCTAATCTAGTTTTGCCTTTTACACGAATCTCAATGTAAGATCAATAACATATGACTTTGGTTCGGAGACGCAAAAGTAGTAGGAGAGAATCAGGCTGTTATTATTTTGAGGAAGTTGAGATTGATTCCATTTCTTTCCTAGTTTGCCACGTTTGGAACTTCGGATTAGCAAAAAAAGAGAGAGAGAATCAGACCGAATCCTCCTGGCTTGGTAACTTCGGATCAGCAAAACAAACGAGAATAAAAGGCAAGTTTGGTGCGGCCTAAAACAAAGAGACAATGTTTGGCAAGGAATAAAGTGATGCCTTGTGGTTTTCGTTTAAAAGGAAAGGAAACACTGATTTCCCTTGCTCGTTTTGGGGAAGAAAAAAAGGGAGAATTTAAAGAGTACGATTCCTGCCTTGTTTGGATTGTTTTCTTTGGAATACGTGAGGGTACTACTACCAATTTCATTTTGGCTTTTCTAGCCCGCAAAAACAAGTGGCAATTTATTTTGGAAAGTTGGATCAGCTGCTGATTTGGGGATCTTTTTGCAGAGGAAAGTTTGGACGTGTTAAAAGGAAAGAAGTTGAGAAAAGGAACCTACCAGATTTTTGTAGGGATCTGCGCCCCGCCCCCCCCCCCAAAAAGGGCATAGTGTGTTGGTGTTTGGTCTGATTTTGCGAGGAGTTTTCTAGGGCGTTTGACCGCAAAAAATAGCAAGGAAAGAGCACTTGTGTTGGTAGTTTGGATCTTGGAAAGAAAAAAATGGTGGAGAGAGAAATTGCCTGGGTACACACGCGAGGGACAACATCTATATCTATACCAATATAAAACGGAAATTTTAACGCCCACACGTGTGGGCGTTTGCACATCGCCCACACGTGTGGGCGTTTGCACATCGCCCACACGCCTCCATCACTACTCATTTTGCCACGTATGAATAGATGACATCAGCATAATTTTTTTGGTTTTCGGCTTAAAAATGTTGTATCTCCTAAATAAAAAAGTGAACTAAAAATCCGTTTTCACCATTAAATTCGTCTCGACGAGATCTTCAAAACTAGACCCCATGTTGATATGTTTCGACGATTTTTTTTGCCAGAAGTTGTCACAATGTTTACACTGCAGTTGCCATAGGGCTTAAACTAAAGTTGCCATGTGGCAATTTTAGTTTGTTGATCATGACAATTTTAGTATTTTGATGATGGCAACTCCAGTACTTTGACCATGAAAATTATTTTTTGTATGAACCATGGCAATTTTACGTGCATGTATCATGGCAATTTTAGTTTATGGTTCATGGCAAGTCTAGTTTCTTAATTCCCCATTTTATAAATGTCAAAATTTACTTTTAAATGTAGAAGAAAATAGCTGAAACATATCATGGCAACTTCAGTGTAAACATCATGGAAATTCATATGCAATAGACACGGCAATTTTTAATCCAAAAAAAAATTTCATCAAAGCATATCAACATGGGATCTAGTTTCGAAGATCTCATCGCGAGGGATTTAATGGTGAAAACGGATTTTCAATTAGATTTTTCATTTAAGAGATAAAACATTTTAAAAACTGTAAATCCAAAAAGATTCCTACATGCATGCATGCGATGACGTGGCAATCTGTTTACATTAGAGACGTGTGGTGCGTCTCCCTTCCTGCCACACGTGTGGCAGTTAGCGCGACCCATATAAAAAGACCCAACGGGGCAGATCCAATTAATCTCAACCATCAAATTATGTCAATCCAATGATCTAGACTGCTTCAATGTCGAGCGCTCAACACGTTTAGCGTGCAGTTAATTTCATGCCAAATATAGTGCTAATCGCCTAATAACGCGCAAATAATATCGTTCTTAATATCCGCATGAACTTAATCTACTTCCAAATTAATGTGCATTGCATGTACATATTGACTAGTTACAGACATTATGCTGACTTGTTTGGAGATTTGGTCAGTTTTGTTCCGTGGCTTCGACAGGGAAGCTAGTTCGAGATTTATTTCTCTGCTATGTGCATCTATATGATTTTTCGTTGCATGCACCGCTTCGCGTCAGCTCTTATTTGTCCACCACCACAATATTATTGACACCTCACTCGCTCTATCACATCACTTTATACAATATCTGCAAGAGTTTTTTTTGCGGTTGTTCCTTCGCGTTGCCGTGTGATTTGACTCATGTCTTAGGCTCGCGCCTCGAGTACAATGTAGCCTAGTACCAGCACTCGAACACTTTGAGTGAATTTTTAGCTTGCATTCATTAACGTGGTTGTAGCATTTTCTTTCCACATATATAAGCCAACCCAACTCCACATATTATCTACATCGTGCATACATACGCTCACCTGGCAATCACTTTACCCAACTCTTGGAGTTATTTGACACCGCTGGTTGCCGGTCACCACCTACTTCATGGTAAGAACTTTTAAGACTTTGATATTTGCTATACTTTGAGCGTTTTACCACCACATCCTAGTAGTTCATAGGAACATTATTCTCGGATTTAGTTTCTTGTTTAACTACTAAATATGGCAGGTTCCAGAGTCAGTTGGGCATCATCGATCGTGGGAGATGTGCTACCAAAAATACAACCACCGTCACAAGAGGTGCAAAGACATCAAAATACACATAATAAGGTTCTGTTTCCATGTCACCTTTTAATTGTCATTTTAGGCCTGATTTATATATTGAATGGGAGTTTGAAATAAATACTATATTTGCTTCCCATAATTTTTCTGAACATGAAAAAGTGAAGGCCGCGGTTGGTACATTCACTGGTTTTGCTGCTATTTGGTGGAGTGAATATTGTCGGTTACACCCTGATTATATACCTACTACTTGGGATGACTTAGACTTTTCATGAGAGATAGATTTGTCGATGTTTACTATACTCATGGAATTATTAAAAAAACTACAACATTTAAAACAAGGTAGTGACAATGTGACAACATATTATGATGATTTACGAACTACCTTGTTGCAGTCCTTGTTAGAGGAAAATGAAGATGATTTTATGGATAGATTTTGGGGAGGATTAAATCATGATATTCAAGAGATACTAATTCGTGAAGAGTGGTATCATATGGACCATTTGTTTCGTCTTGCTTGCAAAGTTGAACATGAAATAAAACGACGTGTTGCCCACACGGAGAACAAGCGCACGGTGCACATTCTAAGAGTTGATATGGTTGTTCCTTCAACTACTAGGCATACCATCACAACCACATCCATTGTTGTGAGGACTACATCATCTCCACCATGTGACACATCACCACCGAGAGTTCCTACATCATCTGAGATGGTCATAAAAGGTAATGACAAAGGTACTGATCTTTCACCTCCACATAAGTACGATGAATGCCTTGTCAATTTCAATGCACCATGTGATGACCTACCCACTACTTTGATCACACCAACTATTTTAGAGGACTATGTTGATGATTTGACTTTGCCATGTGATTAAACAATTTTGAGTGAACCCATTGAGTTAACTATTGATGTGAAGGAACCATGTGAATCGGTGAATAAATCAGATTTGGATCAAATACGTTTGAAAATAATTGTGCCAATGTTTACTCATTTTGATATGACCTCTAATCTTGGTGATAGTTCATCAAGGTTGGGATGGTTTAATGATGAGTGTCGGTGTCAAAACCGGCGGATCTCGGGTAGGGGTTCCGAACTATGCATCTAAGGCGGATGGTAACAGGAGGCAGGGGACACGATGTTTACCTAGGTTCGGGCCCTCTTGATGGAGGTAAAACCCTACGTCCTTCTTGATTGTTCTTGATGATATGAGTAGTACAAGAGTTGATCTATCACGAGATCAGAGAGGCTAAACCCTAGGAGCTAGCCTATGGTATGATTGTTGTTGTCCTACGGACTAAACCCTCCGGTTTATATAGACACCGGAGGGGGCTAGGGTTACACAGAGTCGGTTACAAGCAAGGAGATCTACATATCTGTATTGCCAAGCTTGCCTTCCACGCCAAGGAGAGTCCCATCCAGACACGTGACGAAGTCTTTAATCTTGTATCTTCATAGTCCAACAGTCCGGCCAAAGGATATAATCCGGCTGTCCGGATACCCCCTAATCCTGGACTCCCTCAATGAGCATTGTCGAACTTTTATTACGGTTAAGAGCTTCACTTATATGTGCAAACTAAGTTGCAGTATTTTCATGCCTTTCACTTCTTGTGATATTATATTGGCTTTATATTTCACGACTTTTGAAGGGTGCTATTGTATAACTGTGTTACATGTGCCACAGTTGAGATCAGTAAAAATGGATGACATATACATATACAACGTCGACACCTTGTCTCTTTTGTTAGCCACATTTCAGAATAAGCAACGCCGAGGATGGCTTTGTTTTCAAGAAGGGGAGGATGATGAGGACATTGAGGCCATAGTTACACCCACAACCCCTACTACTATACCTATTGGATTGATTATTGTAGATGGCGCACGCTAGTTATATTATCAGGTACTTTCATTTCTTGGTAATGTTTCTGAAGTTCATGAGAATTTGATGCTGCCTAACTTCGATACATTTTTGTTGCTTATAGTTGAAGGGCCTAGCATGTACAAGAAAGAATGAACATTGTGTCATTACCAAGCATGAAGATGAAGGAGCGTGCAAAGAGAACAAGACGGAGTTTGTAGTGGAGATTTCCGCACTTTGAAGCCACCATGATGACATATAAGAAGATGGACGAAATATACAAGATGACTGTCGGTGTCAAAACCGGCGGATCTCGGGTAGGGGGTCCCGAACTGTGCGGCTATGCGGATGGTAACAGGAGGCAGGGGACACGATGTTTACCTAGGTTCGGGCCCTCTTGATGGAGGTAAAACCCTACGTCCTGCTTGATTGTTCTTGATAATATGAGTAGTACAAGAGTTGATCTACCACGATATCAAAGAGGCTAAACCCTAGTAGCTAGCCTATGGTATGATTGTTGTTTTCCTACGGACTAAACCCTCCGGTTTATATAGACACTGATAGAGGCGAGGGTCCCGATCTTTCGATGAGATGATAAGTATCGATTTGGTGGAGACGACTTTGACAATCCGACTACAAACGTGCACGACGTTGCGCCTTAGCAATCGCTAAACCAATCTCCTGAGGTTACTGACGATGCCGGAAGCACGGTCAGCCTGACCACGAAGGTCTATTCCTGCAAGCAATCGAAGAACGAGCAAGAATATGATAAAGCAATCTGAATATTGCAAATATATATGAGGTATTGATAATGGTGGGGATCCGTAAGCGGTCTTGGTCTGGTCGTTGGACACAAACGAAGTAAACGAAGTTGCAATGGCTAACTTTTAACTAAACAAATCCCAAGGAAAAGCTACTAGATGGATCTACTTATATAGGAGCAAGGGGTGGCGGCCAAGGAGGTGGGAGGACGTCCCAAGGCAGCCTAAAACTAAATCTAGGTCGTACAAGGCCAATGGGCCCAAGTGGAGGTGATGTAACACCTTTGGACTTGTAGTTTGACTCGGATTCTGCTGCAGCATCAGATTGTTTCATCAACAACTCAACGCTCCGGACGAATTTGAAGGTGATTCCAATTGGGTTGGAAAGTGCACGAAATCTAGTTCCAACAAAAAAAGAATCATCCAATTCGGAGTCTGTATGAAAAACTTGTGTGCGTTTTGAGTCAGGTGTGTCTGTGCAGTCCGAATCTGAATCCAGAACGTGAGAGACTTGGACTCTATCTTCTCTTGGGCCAAAAGTGACGTGAGAGAACTTTTTGGACAGCAAATAAACATCTCTTTCTTCCTTATCTTCATATGTGGATTGTACAAATGTCCCATACACCTGCAATTAGACAAAACACAAAAGTGTGTGAAGTATTGTTGTTCTGGATAACATAAATAGATTATTGAATAGTTTGCACTAGAAATCACCTGACAAATATGCATATATGCAATATTTTTGATCATATCCAAGGTAGTCATGTCCTCATCATCCTCCCCTTCTTGAAAATAAAGCCGTCCTCGGCGTTGCTTAATCTGAAATGTGGCTAACAAAAGAGACAAGGTGTACATGTTGTATATGTATATGTCATCCATTTTTACTTCCCTTGATTTTTGCATATATGACACATGAATAGATGAGTAACTTGCATAGTTCATAAAAGCTAAAGCCAAAAAATTAGCACAAGAAGTAAAAGGCATGAAAATATTGCAACTCAGTTTGCACATATAAGTGAAGCTCTTATTCATTTCAAAAGATTGACAATGTTCATCATTAAACCATCCCAACATTGGTGAATAAACCTTACTTGCATCAAATTTACATGCTACAACATGCTTAAATAAGCAAACATGCAATAAGTCATTCAACACAGAATCATCACCAAGATTAGAGGTCATATCAAAATGATTAAACATTGGTTCTTTTGCATCAATAGTTAATTCAATGGGTGAACTCAAAATTGTTGGTATTTCAGTTGTTTGATCACATGGCAAAGTCAAATTATCAACACAGTCCTCTAAAATAGGTGGTGTGATCAAAGTAATGGGTAGCTCATCAGATGGTGCATTCAAATTGACAAGGCATTCATCATTCTCATGTAGAGACGGAAGATCAGTACCTTTGTCATTACCTCTTATGATCAACTCAGATGATGTAGCCACTCTCGGGGGCGATGTGTCACATGGTGGAGGTGATGTAGTCCTGACAACAACGGATGTGGTTGTCATAGTATGCCTAGTAGTTGAAGGAACAATCATATCAACTCTTGGAATGTGCACCGTGTGCTTGTTCTCCTCGTGGCCAACACGTCGTTTTATTTCCTGTTCAGCTTTGCAAGCAAGATGAAACAAATGGTCCATAGGATAACACTCTTCATGAATTAGTATCTCTTGAATATCACGGTTTAATCCTCCCCAAAATCTATCCATAAAATCATCTTCACTTTCTTCTAAAGAGGAATGCAACAAGGTAGTTTGTAAATCATCATAATATTTTGTTACAGTTTCACTACCTTGTTTTAAGTGTTGCAACTTCTTAATCATGTCACGAGTATAATAAGCAGGGACGAAA
This sequence comes from Triticum aestivum, assembly GCF_018294505.1. NCBI lineage: Eukaryota > Viridiplantae > Streptophyta > Magnoliopsida > Poales > Poaceae > Triticum > Triticum aestivum. The sequence goes on from NC_057803.1 coordinate 253,666,007, forward strand.
GTATGTCGCATGGCAAATTTCAAATCATCCCAAGTAGTAGGTATATAATCAGGGTGTAACCGACAATATTCACTCCACCAAACCAAAGCATAACCAGTGAAAGAACCAACCGCAACCTTAACCTTTTTATGTTCATTGAAATTATGGGAAGCAAATATATTTTTTATGTCAAACTCCCATTCAATATATAAAGCAGGTTTAAAACGGCCATTAAATGGTGGTATAGATACATTAACCTGATCATGTGCATTTGGATGTTTGTGCACCTCTCGTGACGGTTGTGGTATTTGCAAAGGTGGTGGCACGTCTCCCGCGATCGACAAAGCCCATGAATTGACTCTGGATCCTGTCATGATTAGTAGAACAAGAAACAAAACCCAAAAATAATGTTCCTATAACTACTAGGATGTGGTGGTAAAACGCTCACAGTAAAGCAAATATCAATGTCTTACAAGTTCTTACCATGCAGCAGGCGATGATCGGCAACCAGCGGTGTCAAGTAACTCCGAATATTGAGTAAAGCGATTGCCAGGGGAGCGTACGTATACACGGTGTAGAAATATGTGGAGCTGGGTTGGCTATATATGGTAGCAAAAGATTAGCAATAATCAATTCAAAGATGCAATGTTGAATAAACGCTCAACGACGGTACTGTGCTGGTCCTAGGCTAGACCTGATAGAGGCGGGGGTGTCCCGATCTTTCGATGAGATGATAACTATCGATTTGGTGGAGACGACTTTGACGATCCGACTACAAACGTGCACGACGTTGCGCCTTAGCAATCGCTAAACCAATCTCCTGAGGTTACTGATGATGCCGGAAGCACGATCAGCCTGACCACGAAGGTCTATTCCTGCAAGCAATCGAAGAACGAGCAAGAATATGATAAAGCAATCTGAATATTGCAAATATATATGAGGTATTGATAATGGTGGGGATCCGTAAGCGGTCTTGGTCTGGTCGTTGGACACAAACGAAGTACACGAAGTTGCAATGGCTAACTTTTAACTAAACAAATCCCAAGGAAAAGCTACTAGATGGATCTACTTATATAGGAGCAAGGGGTGGCGGCCAAGGAGGTGGGAGGATGTCCCAAGGCAGCCTAAAACTAAATCTAGGTCGTACAAGGCCAATGGGCCCAAGTGGAGGTGATGTAACACCTTTGGACTTGTAGTTTGACTCGGATTCTGCTGCAGCATCAGATTGTTTCGTCCACAACTCAACGCTCCGGACGAATTTGAAGGTGATTCCAATTGGGTTGGAAAGTGCACGAAATCTAGTTTCCAACAAAAAAAAATCACCCAATTCGGAGTCCGTATGAAAAACTTGTGTGCGTTTTGAGTCAGGTATGTCTGTGCAGTCCGAATCTGAATTCAAAACGTGAGAGACTTGGACTCTATCTTCTCTTGGGCCAAAAGTGACGTGAGAGAACTTTTTGGACAGCAAATAAACATCTCTTTCTTCCTTATCTTCATATGTGGATTGTACAAATGTCCCATACACCTGCAATTAGACAAAACACAAAAGTGTGTGAAGTATTTTTGTTCTGAATAACATAAATAGATTATTGAATAGTTTGCACTAGAAATCACCTGACAAATATGCATATATGCAATATTTTTGGTCATATCCAAGGTAGTCATGTCCTCATCATCCTCCCCTTCTTGAAAATAAAGCCGTCCTCGGCGTTGCTTAATCTGAAATGTGGCTAACAAAAGAGACAAGGTGTACATGTTGTATATGTATATGTCATCCATTTTTACTTCCCTTGATTTTTGCATATATGACACATGAATAGATGAGTAACTTGCATAGTTCATAAAAGCTAAAGCCAAAAAATTAGCACAAGAAGTAAAAGGCATGAAAATATTGCAACTCAGTTTGCACATATAAGTGAAGCTCTTATTCATTTCAAAAGATTGACAATGTTCATCATTAAACCATCCCAACATTGGTGAATAAACCTTACTTGCATCAAATTTACATGCTACAACATGCTTAAATAAGCAAACATGCAATAAGTCATTCAACACAGAATCATCACCAAGATTAGAGGTCATATCAAAATGATTAAACATTGGTTCTTTTGCATCAATAGTTAATTCAATGGGTGCACTCAAAATTGTTGGTATTTCAGTTGTTTGATCACATGGCAAAGTCAAATTATCAACGTAGTCCTCTAAAATAGGTGGTGTGATCAAAGTAGTGGGTAGCTCATCAGATGGTGCATTCAAATTGACAAGGCATTCATCATTCTCATGTAGAGATGGAAGATCAGTACCTTTGTCATTACCTCTTATGATCACCTCAGATGATGTAGCCACTCTCGGGGGCGATGTGTCACATGGTGGGGGTGATGTAGTCCTGACAACAATGGATGTGGTTGTCATAGTATGCCTAGTAGTTGAAGGAACAATCATATCAACTCTTGGAATGTGCACCGTGCGCTTGTTCTCCTCGTGGCCAACACGTCGTTTTATTTCCTGTTCAGCTTTGCAAGCAAGATGAAACAAATGGTCCATAGGATAACACTCTTCATGAATTAGTATCTCTTGAATATCACGGTTTAATCCTCCCCAAAATCTATCCATAAAATCATCTTCACTTTCTTCTAAAGAGGAATGCAACAAGGTAGTTTGTAAATCATCATAATATTTTGTTACAGTTTCACTACCTTGTTTTAAGTGTTGCAACTTCTTAATCATGTCACGAGTATAATAAGTAGGGACGAAAGTATGTCGCATGGCAAGTTTCAAATCATCCCAAGTAGTAGGTATATAATCAGGGTGTAACCGACAATATTCACTCCACCAAACCAAAGCATAACCAGTGAAAGAACCAACCGCAACCTTAACCTTTTTATGTTCATTGAAATTATGGGATGCAAATATATTTTTTATGTCGAACTCCCATTCAATATATAAAGCAGGTTTAAAACGGCCATTAAATGGTGGTATAGATACATTAACCTGATCATGTGCATTTGGATGTTTGTGCACCTCTCGTGACGGTTGTGGTATTTGCAAACGTGGTGGCACGTCTCCCGCGATCGACAAAGCCCATGAATTGACTCTGGATCCTGTCATGATTAGTAGAACAAGAAACAAAACCCAAAAATAATGTTCCTATAACTACTAGGATGTGGTGGTAAAACGCTCACAGTAAAGCAAATATCAATGTCTTACAAATTCTTACCATGCAGCAGGCGGTGATCGGCAACCAGCGGTGTCAAGTAACTCCGAATATTGAGTAAAGCGATTGCCAGGGGAGCGTACGTATACACGGTGTAGAAATATGTGGAGCTGGGTTGGCTATATATGGTAGCAAAAGATTAGCAATAATCAATTCAAAGATGCAATGTTGAATAAACGCTCAACGACGGTACTGTGCTGGTCCTAGGCTAGACCGGACTAGAGACGCGAGCCTAGAACACTAATGAGGTCACGGCGTAGCACAACTAGCATCAATGAAGGATACTAAGTAGCTCTTGACAGCAAGATATAAGTGAAGATCACAACGGCAGTGAAGATAATGATGAAAAACAACTGCCAAGCAGGATATACAACAACTCTCTTTCCAACTTTCCTTTTGAAAAGTTTGAGACAATTTTCTGATAAATTCTTTCAAAGAATGCTACTAACTCAAGCTTTCCAATGCAAAAAGAATCACTCAATTCCGAGTTGATATGAGGAGTCAAAGAATTCTAAAACTGGCCTGAAAAATTGGAACAAGTTGTGTTCACGAACTTCGGAGGGCAAAAAGACCTATTTAGAAGCCGATTTTGAGGTGTCAAATATTGAACTAGCTTCTGCAACTATTTAGATGCGGCTCGTCGCTATCTTCAATTTGAGTACTCACGGAGCCAAAACGGACTTCGTATGAGGAAGATACACCTGTTTTACTGAACAGTCCGCAAAACAGATTCCAATCCGAATTCAGGTACGAGATTGATTCTAGATAGATCCAATTTTTTTTTCTTCTCTCTTTTTTTTCACGCTTTTGTTTTCTTCTCTCTCTTTTTCTTTCCTTTTTTTCTCTTTTTTTTCTCTATCTTTTTTTTCTCCCTCTTTCCAAGACAAAGTAGATAAGATGCAGATTGGATCAGGCGAAGATGTGAATGACCTCAACTATGATTATGACAATGAACAGTGCATAGCACGTGGTGGAAATTAATAGATGGGATGGTGGACAGCGGAACGGATAATGATGCAGCGGCGGCGTGACTAATGTGAACAGAACTCGAAACTCTAAAGGAACTAGACACTAAGACCAGCAACTGACACGACGATGCAACCGATAATTCAACTATGCAAGCAATGAATAGAAAATTGCAAAGGCTCGGACTGGCTTGGATAAAGGATGAACAGATCTAACTTTTTTTGTGGCTTTTTCTTGGACAATAGGTAAGAAAATAAATCTAATCTAAGAAAAACTGGAAATTCTCACCGAGCAACCTGAAAACCGATACCACTTGATAGAGGCGAGGGTCCCGATCTTTCGATGAGATGATAACTATCGATTTGGTGGAGACGACTTTGACAATCCGACTACAAACGTGCACGACGTTGCGCCTTAGCAATCGCTAAACCAATCTCCTGAGGTTACTGACGATGCCGGAAGCACGGTCAGCCTGACCACGAAGGTCTATTCCTGCAAGCAATCGAAGAACGAGCAAGAATATGATAAAGCAATCTGAATATTGCAAATATATATGAGGTATTGATAATGGTGGGGATCCGTAAGCGGTCTTGGTCTGGTCATTGGACACAAACGAAGTACACGAAGTTGCAATGGCTAACTTTTAACTAAACAAATCCCAAGGAAAAGCTACTAGATGGATCTACTTATATAGGAGCAAGGGGTGGCGGCCAAGGAGGTGGGAGGACGTCCCAAGGCAGCCTAAAACTAAATCTAGGTCGTACAAGGCCAATGGGCCCAAGTGGAGGTGATGTAACACCTTTGGACTTGTAGTTTGACTCGGATTCTGCTGCAGCATCAGATTGTTTCGTCAACAACTCAACGCTCCGGACGAATTTGAAGGTGATTCCAATTGGGTTGGAAAGTGCACGAAATCTAGTTTCCAACAAAAAAAGAATCATCCAATTCGGAGTCTGTATGAAAAACTTGTGTGCGTTTTGAGTCAGGTGTGTCTGTGCAGTCCGAATCTGAATCCAGAACGTGAGAGACTTGGACTCTATCTTCTCTTGGGCCAAAAGTGACGTGAGAGAACTTTTTGGACAGAAAATAAACATCTCTTTCTTCCTTATCTTCATATGTGGATTGTACAAATGTCCCATACACCTGCAATTAGACAAAACACAAAAGTGTGTGAAGTATTTTTGTTCTGGATAACATAAATAGATTATTGAATAGTTTGCACTAGAAATCACCTGACAAATATGCATATATGCAATATTTTTGGTCATATCCAAGGTAGTCATGTCCTCATCAGACACCGGAGGGGCTAGGGTTACACAGAGTCGGTTACAAGGAAGGAGATCTACATATCCGTATTGCCAAGCTTGCCTTCCACGCCAAGGAGAGTCCCATCCGGACACGGGACAAAGTCTTCAATCTTGTATATTCATAGTCCAACTGTCCGGCCAAAGGATATAATCCGGCTGTCCGGATACCCCCTATCCTGGACTCCCTCAATGAGCATTTCCAAACTTTTATTACGGTTAAGAGCTTCACTTATATGTTCAAACTGAGTTGCAGAATTTTCATGCCTTTGACTTCTTGTGATATTATATTGGCTTTATATTTCACAACTTTTGAAGGGTGCTATTGTATAACTGTGTCACATGTGCCACAATTGAGATCAGTAAAAATGGATGACATATACATATACAACGTCGACACCTTGTCTCTTTTGTTAGCCACATTTCAGAATAAGCAATGCCGAGGATGGCTTTGTTTTCAAGAAGGGGAGGATGATGAGGACATTGAGGCCATAGTTACACACACAGTGCCTACTACTATACCTATTGGATTGATTACTGTAGATCGCGCACGCCAGTTATATTATCAGGTACTTTCATTTCTTGGTAATGTTTCTGAAGTTCATGAGAATTCGATGCTGCCTAACTTCAATACATTTTTGTTGCTTACAGTTGAAGGGCCTAGCATGGACAAGAAAGAATGAACATTGTGTCATTATCAAGCATGAAGATGAAGGAGCGTGCAAAGAGAACAAGACGGAGTTTGTAGTGGAGATTTCCGCACTTTGAAGCCACCATGATAACATATAAGAAGATGGACGAAATATACAAGATGACTGTCGGTGTCAAAACTGGCGGATCTCGGGTAGGGGGTCCCGAACTGTGCGTCTACGCGGATGGTAATAGGAGGCAGGGGACACGATGTTTACCTAGGTTCGGGCCCTCTTGATGGAGGTAAAACCCTACGTCCTGCTTGATTGTTCTTGATAATATGAGTAGTACAAGAGTTGATCTACCATGAGATCAGAGAGGCTAAACCCTAGAAGCTAGCTTATGGTATGATTGTTGTTGTCCTACGGACTAAACCCTTCGGTTTATATAGACACCGGAGGGGGCTAGGGTTACACAGAGTCAGTTACAAGGAAGGAGATCTACATATCCATATTGCCAAGCTTGCTGATAGAGGCAAAGGTGTCCCGTCTTTCGATGAGATGATGGATTTCGCTTTGGTGGAAGTCGACTTTGACGATCCGACTACGAACGTGCGAGGACGTCGCGCCTTAGCAATCGCTAAACCAACTCCGAGAGGTTATTGACCACGCCGGAGCACGATCAACCTGACCACGAGGGTCTGTTTCCTGCGAGCAAACGAAGAACAAGCAAGAAACTGAGATTGCAATCTGGATATTGCGAATATAAGATGAATGCTTTATTGATCAAGGTGGGGTTCTGTGACGCCTTTGTCTGGTCGTTGAACACAAACGAAGTACGCGAAGTTGCAGCTATGGCGAACTTTTAATCTAAACAAAACCCCTAGTCTAAACGATGCCCTAAGGGCTGTATATATGGAGGAAGAGGGGGGGAATTTCGTGGCCCTTGGTGGAGGGGTCCGAAATCAACCCTATCTCTTGTTTCCCCACACATACGGACTCTAAAAATAGCCTATACTTATGTATTTCGAAATTACATGGGCCTGGCCCAATAATAAGGTGACGCAGCACCTAAAATAGCCTTGGGACGAAATTTATGAAGTGGCATCTTGTATATTTCGTCCAAGGCTTCATGCACCCATTATGGTGGCTTCAAAGTCCTGAAATCATCACTTGTAACTCCGTTCTTGTTTCCCTTGCGCATGCCATCATCTCCATGCTTGTTCTTGCTCCAATGTTCATCCTTCTCCAAGCTAGGCCCTTCATTTGTAAGCAAAACAAATGTATCCAATTTAGGCAGCATCATATTCTCATGAACATTAGAATCATTACCAAGAAACGAAAGTACCTGGTAATTTAGTTGGCGTGCACGAGCTCTAGTAATTGGTCCAGTATGTATAGCAGCAGGGGCTGTGGGTGTAACAATTGTATTGATGTCCTCATCACAAGATGAAACAAATGGTCCATAGGATAACACTCTTCATGAATTAGTATCTCTTGAATATCACGGTTTAATCCTCCCCAAAATCTATCCATAAAATCATCTTCACTTTCTTCTAAAGAGGAATGCAACAAGGTAGTTTGTAAATCATCATAATATTTTGTTACAGTTTCACTACCTTGTTTTAAGTGTTGCAACTTCTTAATCATGTCACGAGTATAATAAGCAGGGACGAAAGTATGTCGCATGGCAAGTTTCAAATCATCCCAAGTAGTAGGTATATAATCAGGGTGTAACCGACAATATTCACTCCACCAAACCAAAGCATAACCAGTGAAAGAACCAACCGCAACCTTAACCTTTTTATGTTCATTGAAATTATGGGAAGCAAATATATTTTTTATGTCGAACTCCCATTCAATATATAAAGCAGGTTTAAAACGGCCATGAAATGGTGGTATAGATACATTAACCTGATCATGTGCATTTGGATGTTTGTGCACCTCTCGTGACGGTTGTGGTATTTGCAAAGGTGGTGGCACGTCTCCCGCGATCGACAAAACCCATGAATTGACTCTGGATCCTGTCATGATTAGTAGAACAAGAAACAAAACCCAAAAATAATGTTCCTATAACTACTAGGATGTGGTGGTAAAACGCTCACAGTAAAGCAAATATCAATGTCTTACAAGTTCTTACCATGCAGCAGGCGGTGATCGGCAACCAGCGGTGTCAAGTAACTCCGAATATTGAGTAAAGCGATTGCCAGGGGAGCGTACGTATACACGGTGTAGAAATATGTGGAGCTGGGTGATAGAGGCAAAGGTGTCCCGTCTTTCGATGAGATGGTGGATTTCGCTTTGGTGGAAGTCGACTTTGACGATCCGACTACGAACGTGCGAGGACGTCGCGCCTTAGCAATCGCTAAACCAACTCCGAGAGGTTATTGACCACGCCGGAGCACGATCAACCTGACCACGAGGGTCTGTTTCCTGCGAGCAAACGAAGAACAAGCAAGAAACTAAGATTGCAATCTGGATATTGCGAATATAAGATGAAAGCTTTATTGATCAAGGTGGGGTTCTGTGACGCCTTTGTCTGGTCGTTGAACACAAACGAAGTACGCGAAGTTGCAGCTATGGCGAACTTTTAATCTAAACAAAACCCAAAGTCTAAACGATTCCCTAAGGGCTGTATATATGGAGAAAGAGGGGGGAATTTCGTGGCCCTTGGTGGAGGGGTCCGAAATCAACCCTATCTCTTGTTTCCCCACACATACGGACTCTAAAAATAGCCTATACTTATGTATTTCGAAATTACATGGGCCTGGCCCAATAATAAGGTGACGCAGCACCTAAAATAGCCTCGGGACGAAATTTATGAAGTGGCATCTTGTATATTTCGTCCAAGGCTTCATGCACCCATTATGGTGGCTTCAAAGTCCTGAAATCATCACTTGTAACTCCATTCTTGTTCTGGCTCCAATGTTCATCCTTCTCCAAGCTAGGCCCTTCATTTGTAAGCAAAACAAATGTATCCAATTTAGGCAGCATCATATTCTCATTTTCATTAGAATCATTACCAAGAAACGAAAGTACCTGGTAATTTAGTTGGCGTGCACGAGCTCTAGTAATTGGTCCAGTATGTATAGCAGCAGGGGCTGTGGGTGTAACAATTGTATTGATGTCCTCATCATCCTCCCCTTCTTGAAATGAAGTCGTCCTCGACGGAAGTTCATCTTCCTCACCCAAATAAGGCTTCAAATCTGCAATGTTAAAAGTGGGACTAACCCCAAAATCTGCAGGCAGCTCAAGTTTATATGCATTATCATTTATTTTCTCTAACACCTTAAAGGGACCATCAGCACGTGGCATTAACTTTGATTTGCGCAAATCAGGAAATCTATCCTTACGCAAATGTAACCAAACAAGATCTCCAGGTGCAAACACAACATGTTTTCTACCCTTATCTCCAGCAAGTTTATATTTAGCATTCATGCGCTCAATGTTTTCCTTAGTTAACTCATGCATTTTTAAAATCAATTCAGCACATTGTTTAGCATCAAAATTAACCTTCTCCGAAGATGGAAGAGGCAACAAATCAATAAGTGCATGAGGTAGGAAACCATACACAACTTCAAAAGGGCACATCTTAGTAGTAGAATGCAATGAACGATTATAAGCAAATTCAATATGAGGCAAGCATTCCTCCCACATTTTCTTATTATTCTTCAAAACAGCCCTAGGCATAGTAGACAACGTTCTATTGACTACTTCAGTTTGTCCATCAGTTTGGGGGTGACAAGTAGTACTAAAAAGCAGTTTAGTCCCCAACTTAGCCCATAAACATCTCCAAAAGTGGCTAAGAAATTTAGTATCACGATCTGAAACAATAGTATTTGGCACACCATGCAAGCGAATAATTTCACGAAAGAACAAATCAGCAACATTAACATCATCATCGCTTTTATGACATGGTATAAAGTGTGCCATTTTCGAGAATCTATCCACGACAACAAATATGATATCCCTCCCCTTCTTTGTTCGAGGTAAACCTAAAACAAAGTCCATAGATATATCCTCCCAAGGAACACTAGGTACAGGCAAAGGCACATATAAACCATGAGGATTGAGTCGTGACTTAGCTTTTTGACATGTAGTGCAGCGAGCAATAAAACGCTCAACATCCCTTCTCATCTTTGGCCAAAAGAAATGTGTAGCAAGTACGTCCTCCGTCTTCTTCACGCCAAAGTGTCCCATTAATCCTCCTCCATGCGCCTCCTGCAACAACAAAAGACGAACGGAGCTAGCTGGAATGCATAGCTTGTTAGCACGAAACACAAATCCATCGTTAACAACAAACTTGTTCCACATTCTTCCTTCTTTACAATTCTGCATTACATCTTTAAAATCAGCATCATGCACATATTGATCTTTGATGGTCTTCAAACCAAATATTTTGAAGTCAAGTTGTGAAAGCATAGTATAGCGACGAGACAATGCATCAGCAATAACATTTGCTTTTCCCTTCTTGTGTTTAATGACATAAGGGAAAGTCTCAATGAATTCAACCCATTTAGCATGTCTACGATTCAGTTTAGCTAGACTTTTAATATGTTTCAAAGATTCATGATCAGAATGTATAACAAATTCTTTGGGCCATAAATAATGTTGCCATGTTTCTAAAGTCCGAACAAGAGCATATAATTCTTTATCATAAGTAGAATAATTCAGACTAGGCCCACTCAATTTTTCAGAAAAGTATGCAACAGGTTTGCCATCTTGTAATAACACACCTCCTAATCCAATTCCACTAGCATCACATTCAAGCTCAAAAGTCTTATTAAAATCAGGAAGTTGGAGTAAAGGAGCATGTGTCAACTTATCTTTCAATACCGTGAAGGCTTCTTCCTGTGCAGTACCCCAAAGAAAAGGCACATCTTTCTTTGTAAGCTCATTGAGAGGTGCAGCAATGGTGCTGAAATCTCTCACAAAACGCCTATAGAATCCAGCGAGGCCAAGAAAACTCCTCACTTGTGTGACCGTTTTGGGTTGCGGCCAACTCTCAATAGCTTCAATCTTGGCTTTATCAACTTCAATTCCCTGTGGAGTAACAACATAGCCAAGAAAAGATACTCGGTCGGTGCAAAAGGTGCACTTCCCAAGGTTACCAAACAAACGTGCATCACGTAGAGCAATAAAAACAGCACGTAAATGTTCCAAATGTTCTTCCAAAGATCTGCTATAAATCAATATGTCATCAAAGTAAACTACCACAAATCGTCCAATGAAAGCACGTAAAACTTCGTTCATTAATCTCATGAAAGTACTAGGTGCATTAGTTAACCCAAAAGGCATGACTAACCACTCATATAATCCAAACTTAGTTTTGAATGCTGTTTTCCATTCATCTCCCAATTTCATACGAATTTAATGGTATCCACTACGTAAATCAACTTTGGAGAATATTGTAGAGCCACTCAATTCATCAAGCATATCATCTAGCCTAGGAATAGGATGACGATAACGAATAGTAATATTATTAATGCCTCTACAATCAACACACATACGTGATGTACCATCCTTTTTCGGCACTAGAATAATAGGAACAGCACAAGGACTAAGGGATTCGCGTATATAACCTTTGTCGAGAAGCTCTTGTACTTGACGCATAATCTCCTTCGTCTCCTCTGGATTGGTACGGTATGGTGCACGGTTTGGCAGTGAAGCACCGGGAATTAAGTCAATCTGATGCTCAATCCCTCGAATAGGCGGTAATCCCGGTGGCACGTCTTGTGGAAAGACGTCAGCGAACTCCTGCAAAATGTTAGTGACAGCAGGAGGCAAAGAGGAAGGCACGTCCTCGAATGAAAATAATGCCTCTTTGCACACAAACGCATAGCAAACAGATTTGCTGAAATCTAGCTCATCAATATCAGATTTGGTGGCAAATAAACATGCACTTTTCAATTTAATTTCAGAAGCAACACTAGAGTGTATATAGTTATCAATATATGAAAGATGGGACACCTTTGTTTCTTGTTCTACTAATCATGACAGGATCCAGAGTCAATTCATGGGCTTTGTCGATCGCGGGAGACGTGCCACCACCGTTGCAAATACCACAACCGTCACGAGAGGTGCACAAACATCCAAATGCACATGATCAGGTTAATGTATCTATACCACCATTTAATGGCCGTTTTAAACCTGCTTTATATATTGAATGGGAGTTCGACATAAAAAATATATTTTCTTCCCATAATTTCGATGAACATAAAAAGGTTAAGGTTGCGGTTGGTTCTTTCACTGGTTATGCTTTGGTTTGGTGGAGTGAATATTGTCGGTTACACCCTGATTATATACCTACTACTTGGGATGATTTGAAACTTGCCATGCGACATACTTTCGTCCCTGCTTATTATTCTCGTGACATGATTAAGAAGTTGCAACACTTAAAACAAGGTAGTGAAACTGTAACAAAATATTATGATGATTTACAAACTACCTTGTTGCATTCCTCTTTAGAAGAAAGTGAAGATGATTTTATGGATAGATTTTGGGGAGGATTAAACCGTGATATTCAAGAGATACTAATTCATGAAGAGTGTTATCCTATGGACCATTTGTTTCATCTTGCTTGCAAAGCTGAACAGGAAATAAAACGACGTGTTGGCCACGAGGAGAACAAGCGCACGGTGCACATTCCAAGAGTTGATATGATTGTTCCTTCAACTACTAGGCATACTATGACAACCACATCCGTTGTTGTGAAGACTACATCACCTCCACCATGTGACACATCGCCCCCGAGAGTGGCTACATCATTTGAGTTGATCATAAGAGGTAATGACAAAGGTACTGATCTTCCATCTCTACATGAGAATGATGAATGCCTTGTCAATTTGAATGCACCATCTGATGAGCTACTCACTACTTTGATCACACCACCTATTTTAGAGGACTACGTTGATAATTTGACTTTGCCATGTGATCAAACAACTGAAATACCAACAATTTTGAGTGCACCCATTGAATTAACTATTGATGCAAAAGAACCAATGTTTAATCATTTTGATATGACCTCTAATCTTGGTGATGATTCTGTGTTGAATGACTTATTGCATGTTTGCTTATTTAAGCATGTTGTAGCATGTAAATTTCATGCAAGTAAGGTTTATTCACCAATGTTGGGATGGTTTAATGATGAGCATTGTCAATCTTTTGAAATGAATAAGAGCTTCACTTATATGTGCAAACTGAGTTGCAATATTTTCATGCCTTCTACTTCTTGTGCTAATTTTTTGGCTTTAGATTTTATGAACTATGCAAGTTACTCATCTATTCATGTGTCATATATGCAAAAATCAAGGGAAGTAAAAATGGATGACATATACATATACAACATGTACACCTTGTCTCTTTTGTTAGCCACATTTCAGATTAAGCAACGCCGAGGACGGCTTTATTTTCAAGAAGGGGAGGATGATGAGGACATGACTACCTTGGATATGACCAAAAATATTGCATATATGCATATTTGTCAGGTGATTTCTAGTGCAAACTATTCAATAATCTATTTATGTTATCCAGAACAAAAATACTTCACACACTTTTGTGTTTTGTCTAATTGCAGGTGTATGGGACATTTGTACAATCCACATATGAAGATAAGGAACAAAGAGATGTTTATTTGCTGTCCAAAAAGTTCTCTCACGTCACTTTTGGCCCAAGAGAAGATAGAGTCCAAGTGATAGAGGCAAAGGTGTCCCGTCTTTCGATGAGATGGTGGATTTCGCTTTGGTGGAAGTCGACTTTGACGATCCGACTACGAACGTGCGAGGACGTCGCGCCTTAGCAATCGCTAAACCAACTCCGAGAGGTTATTGACCACGCCGGAGCACGATCAACCTGACCACGAGGGTCTGTTTCCTGCGAGCAAACGAAGAACAAGCAAGAAACTAAGATTGCAATCTGGATATTGCGAATATAAGATGAAAGCTTTATTGATCAAGGTGGGGTTCTGTGACGCCTTTGTCTGGTCGTTGAACACAAACGAAGTACGCGAAGTTGCAGCTATGGCGAACTTTTAATCTAAACAAAACCCAAAGTCTAAACGATTCCCTAAGGGCTGTATATATGGAGAAAGAGGGGGGAATTTCGTGGCCCTTGGTGGAGGGGTCCGAAATCAACCCTATCTCTTGTTTCCCCACACATACGGACTCTAAAAATAGCCTATACTTATGTATTTCGAAATTACATGGGCCTGGCCCAATAATAAGGTGACGCAGCACCTAAAATAGCCTCGGGACGAAATTTATGAAGTGGCATCTTGTATATTTCGTCCAAGGCTTCATGCACCCATTATGGTGGCTTCAAAGTCCTGAAATCATCACTTGTAACTCCATTCTTGTTCTGGCTCCAATGTTCATCCTTCTCCAAGCTAGGCCCTTCATTTGTAAGCAAAACAAATGTATCCAATTTAGGCAGCATCATATTCTCATTTTCATTAGAATCATTACCAAGAAACGAAAGTACCTGGTAATTTAGTTGGCGTGCACGAGCTCTAGTAATTGGTCCAGTATGTATAGCAGCAGGGGCTGTGGGTGTAACAATTGTATTGATGTCCTCATCATCCTCCCCTTCTTGAAATGAAGTCGTCCTCGACGGAAGTTCATCTTCCTCACCCAAATAAGGCTTCAAATCTGCAATGTTAAAAGTGGGACTAACCCCAAAATCTGCAGGCAGCTCAAGTTTATATGCATTATCATTTATTTTCTCTAACACCTTAAAGGGACCATCAGCACGTGGCATTAACTTTGATTTGCGCAAATCAGGAAATCTATCCTTACGCAAATGTAACCAAACAAGATCTCCAGGTGCAAACACAACATGTTTTCTACCCTTATCTCCAGCAAGTTTATATTTAGCATTCATGCGCTCAATGTTTTCCTTAGTTAACTCATGCATTTTTAAAATCAATTCAGCACGTTGTTTAGCATCAAAATTAACCTTCTCCGAAGATGGAAGAGGCAACAAATCAATAGGTGCACGAGGTAGGAAACCATACACAACTTCGAAAGGGCACATCTTAGTAGTAGAATGCAATGAACGATTATAAGCAAAGTCAATATGAGGCAAGCATTCCTCCCACATTTTCTTATTATTCTTCAAAACAGCCCTAAGCATAGTAGACAACGTTCTATTGACTACTTCAGTTTGTCCATCAGTTTGGGGGTGACAAGTAGTACTAAAAAGCAGTTTAGTCCCCAACTTAGCCCATAAACATCTCCAAAAGTGGCTAAGAAATTTAGTATCACGATCTGAAACAATAGTATTTGGCACACCATGCAAGCGAATAATTTCACGAAAGAACAAATCAGCAACATTAACAGCATCATCGCTTTTATGACATGGTATAAAGTGTGCCATTTTCGAGAATCTATCCACGACAACAAATATGCTATCCCTCCCCTTCTTTGTTCGAGGTAAACCTAAAACAAAGTCCATAGATATATCCTCCCAAGGAACACTAGGTACAGGCAAAGGCATATATAAACCATGAGGATTGAGTCATGACTTAGCTTTTTGACATGTAGTGCAGCGAGCAATAAAACGCTCAACATCCCGTCTCATCTTTGGCCAAAAGAAATGTGTAGCAAGTACGTCCTCCGTCTTCTTCACGCCAAAGTGTCCCATTAATCCTCCTCCATGCGCCTCCTGCAACAACAAAAGACGAATGGAGCTAGCTGGAATGCATAGCTTGTTAGCACGAAACACAAATCCATCGTTAACAACAAACTTGTTCCACATTCTTCCTTCTTTACAATTCCACCCATTTAGCATGTCTACGATTCAGTTTAGCTTGACTTTTAATATGTTTCAAAGATTCATGATCAGAATGTATAACAAATTCTTTGGGCCATAAATAATGTTGCCATGTTTCTAAAGTCCGAACAAGAGCATATAATTCTTTATCATAAGTAGAATAATTCAGACTAGGCCCACTCAATTTTTCAGAAAAGTAAGCAACAGGTTTGCCATCTTGTAATAACACACCTCCTAATCCAATTCCACTAGCATCACATTCAAGCTCAAAAGTCTTATTAAAATCAGGAAGTTGGAGTAAAGGAGCATGTGTCAACTTATCTTTCAATACCGTGAAGGCTTCTTCCTGTGCGGTACCCCAAAGAAAAGGCACATCTTTCTTTGTAAGCTCATTGAGAGGTGCAGCAATGGTGCTGAAATCTCTCACAAAACGCCTATAGAATCCAGCGAGGCCAAGAAAACTCCTCACTTGTGTGACCGTTTTGGGTTGCGGCCAACTCTCAATAGCTTCAATCTTGGCTTTATCAACTTCAATTCCCTGTGGAGTAACAACATAGCCAAGAAAAGATACTCGGTCGGTGCAAAAGGTGCACTTCCAAAGGTTACCAAACAAACGTGCATCACGTAGAGCAATAAAAACAGCACGTAAATGTTCCAAATGTTCTTCCAAAGATCTGCTATAAATCAATATGTCATCAAAGTAAACTACCACAAATCGTCCAATGAAAGCACGTAAAACTTCGTTCATTAATCTCATGAAAGTACTAGGTGCATTAGTTAACCCAAAAGGCATGACTAACCACTCATATAATCCAAACTTAGTTTTGAATGCTGTTTTCCATTCATCTCCCAATTTCATACGAATTTGATGGTATCCACTACGCAAATCAACTTTGGAGAATATTGTAGAGCCACTCAATTCATTAAGCATATCATCTAGCCTAGGAATAGGATGACGATAACGAATAGTAATATTATTAATGCCTCTACAATCAACACACATACGTGATGTACCATCCTTTTTCGGCACTAGAATAATAGGAACAGCACAAGGACTAAGGGATTCGCGTATATAACCTTTGTCGAGAAGCTCTTGTACTTGACGCATAATCTCCTTCGTCTCCTCTGGATTGGTACGGTATGGTGCACGGTTTGGCAGTGAAGCACCGGGAATTAAGTCAATCTGATGCTCAATCCCTCGAATAGGCGGTAATCCCGGTGGCACGTCTTGTGGAAAGACGTCAGCGAACTCCTGCAAAATGTTAGTGATAGCAGGAGGCAAAGAGGAAGGCACGTCCTCGAATGAAAATAATGCCTCTTTGCACACAAAAGCATAGCAAACAGATTTGCTGAAATCTAGCTCAGCAATATCAGATTTGGTGGCAAATAAACATGCACTTTTCAATTTAATTTCAGAAGCAACACTAGATGGTTTATTATTAGGCTTCATTTGTTGCTCAAATTCTTTTGCCACAATCTGATTTTCACTCTTATTCTTCTCCTGTTGTGCTTTATTAGCTCTATTAATATCATCTTTCAAAATGGAATCAGGAGTCATAGGAAGCAAAGTAATATTTTTATCCTTATGAACAAGAGTATAGTGATTGTTTCTACCATGGTGTACAGAATTTTTATCAAATTGCCATGGTCTACCAAGTAATAAGGAACATGCTTGCATAGGTACCACATCACAATCAACATAATCAGCATATGTAGAGATACTAAAATGCACACGAACAGTACGTGTTACCTTAACCTTGCCGCTGTTGTTGAACCATTGGATGTAGTAAGGATGTGGATGTGGTCTTGTGGTGAGAGAAAGCTTCTCCACCATCTCCATGCTAGCCAAGTTGTTGCAGCTCCCTCCGTCTATGATGACACGCACAGAACGTTCCTTCACAACTCCCTTGGTATGGAACAAATTGTGCCTCTGATTTTGCTCAGCTTGTGTGACCTGCACACTCAAAACACGTTGAGCAACTAAACATTCATACCTGTCAGCGTCTTCAGCAGCCATGTATTGCGTCTCATGATCAGAATCATCTCCACCATGTTCTTCACGTGTAATAAGAGCCAAAGTCTCCTCATCATAGTCACTAGCGGACTCATATCCACCATCCGCGGTAGCAATCATCACACGCGGAGATTTGCATTCTCTCGCATAATGACCTCCTCCCTTACAACGACGACAAATAATATCACTTGTGTGCCCTGTTGATGCCATGGAAGAAGAAGAACGCTGTGCAGGCCCCGCAGGTGCGCTCTTGGCAGATAATGGTGGTTGTGCCTGTTTTCTTGTATCACGGCTGGAGGTGGCACCGGATGGAGGTGCTGGTGCAGTTGAAGTAGAAGATGCACGTGGTGTCCATGATGAAGGTCGGCCTGCAGAAAAGTTAGTTCGCCCCAATGCTTGTCGATCCTGCACTTCACGTTCAGCTTTACAAGCAAGATGGAATAAACGAGTGATATTAGTATACTCCTTATAGTCTAGAATGGTCTGAATATCTCTATTTAACCCACCCAGAAAACGTGCAAGCATAGCTTCATTCTCCTCAACAATACCACATCTAATCATGCCAGTTTGTAATTCCTGATAATATTCTTCTACAGAATTTTTTCCTTGTCTTAAACGCTGCAATTTTTGAAGCAATTCACGTTGATAATATGGTGGAACCCAACGCGTACGCATAGCAGTTTTCAAAGCAGCCCAAGTAGTTGGAATAGGATACAATCTACAATGTTCAGACCACCATACACATGCAAAACTAGTGAAAGCACAAACAGCAGCAGCAACTCGTCTCTCCTCAGGATATTGTAAACATGTAAATCGTTGTTCAGTTTCTAACTCCCAAGTAAGATATATATCAGGAACATATCTACCCTCAAATGGTGGAATATTCAATTTCAGTTTAGGAATATGGACATCATCTCGTACCTGAGGTGGTGGTGCAGGCCTACCATTACGAATATATACCCGAGGTCGACCTGCTGGTGGTGGTACATGGCAGCGGTGGTGGTAGCGGTGGTAGTATATGGATATGGATCGGTGGTGGTATATGGATACGGATTCGGAGCGGTGGCGGATAAGCGGTGGTGGTAGATGGCAGGGGCGATGATGATGGTGCGGCGGCGGCGTGACAACTTATGACCAGAACTCGAAACTCTAAAAGACTAGACTCTAAGACCAGCAACTAGACACGACGATGCAACCGCAAATTCAACAAAGCAAAACCCTAAAAAGACTATGCAAAGGCTCAGATTGGTTCGGATATGATGAACTAACCCTAATTTTTTTTGTGGCTTTTTCGTGGACTGTAGGTATGAAGAACAGACTCGATCTAAACTACGAAAAACTGTAAAATCTCACCGAGCAACCTGGAAATCTGATACCACTTGATAGAGGCAAAGGTGTCCCGTCTTTCGATGAGATGATGGATTTCGCTTTGGTGGAAGTCGACTTTGACGACCCGACTACGAACGTGCGAGGACGTCGCGCCTTAGCAATCGCTAAACCAACTCCGAGAGGTTATTGACCACGCCGGAGCACGATCAACCTGACCACGAGGGTCTGTTTCCTGCGAGCAAACGAAGAACAAGCAAGAAACTGAGATTGCAATCTGGATATTGCGAATATAAGATGAATGCTTTATTGATCAAGGTGGGGTTCTGTGACGCCTTTGTCTGGTCGTTGAACACAAACGAAGTACGCGAAGTTGCAGCTATGGCGAACTTTTAATCTAAACAAAACCCCTAGTCTAAACGATGCCCTAAGGGCTGTATATATGGAGGAAGAGGGGGGGAATTTCGTGGCCCTTGGTGGAGGGGTCCGAAATCAACCCTATCTCTTGTTTCCCCACACATACGGACTCTAAAAATAGCCTATACTTATGTATTTCGAAATTACATGGGCCTGGCCCAATAATAAGGTGACGCAGCACCTAAAATAGCCTTGGGACGAAATTTATGAAGTGGCATCTTGTATATTTCGTCCAAGGCTTCATGCACCCATTATGGTGGCTTCAAAGTCCTGAAATCATCACTTGTAACTCCGTTCTTGTTTCCCTTGCGCATGCCATCATCTCCATGCTTGTTCTTGCTCCAATGTTCATCCTTCTCCAAGCTAGGCCCTTCATTTGTAAGCAAAACAAATGTATCCAATTTAGGCAGCATCATATTCTCATGAACATTAGAATCATTACCAAGAAACGAAAGTACCTGGTAATTTAGTTGGCGTGCACGAGCTCTAGTAATTGGTCCAGTATGTATAGCAGCAGGGGCTGTGGGTGTAACAATTGTATTGATGTCCTCATCACTTGCCTTCCACGCCAAGGAGAGTCCCATGCGGACATGGGACAAAGTCTTCAATCTTGTATCTTCATAGTCCAACAGTCCGGCCAAAGGATATAATCCGGCTGTCCGGATACCCCCTAATCTAGGACTCTCTCAGTAGTGCCTGAACCAGGCTTCAATGACGATGAGTCCGGCGTGCAGATTGTCTTCAGCATTGCAAGGTGGGTTCCTCCTCCGAATACTTCATAGAAGATTTTGAACACGAGGATCGTGTCCGGCTTTGCAAAACAAGTTCCACATACCACCGTAGAGAGAATAATATTTCCAAAAATCTAATCTGCTGACGTACCCCGTAGCATGGCATCACACCACAGCCAGGTCTTTATTCGAATCGTTTTTTATAACCTCTCTCAGCGTGTTTCGTGAGGCAGTTTCCTTGGCACGTCTTGTCGAAGAAAAGATCGTGTCCCCTTATTACGGGATTCCCATCAATACGGACGTTGGTAACCCAACCGCGCCATCAATTACAACGCTTGGGGGATAAGCGAGTTTTACCAGGCTGGTGGGAGCGCATAGTTTCGTCCGACCTTATAAGGGGATAAATTTCACCTTTTTCTACCCATGCCTTATTCCTCCTTGCTCATCCATTCTCGCGCACTCGAGCTCTAGCGCCCAAGTCCGCATCCTTCTCCTCAACTCTCTCCAAACATGTCCGGAGCAGGAGGCAAGTGGATGGTCTCCTCCGTCATGGAGGGACACATTAAAAAACTACGTGGGGCCGGATACTTAGCCGCGGATATCGCGCACCAGCTGCCAGCCACGGGGCAGATCGTCCCTACCCCAGAACCTTACGAAAGGGTGGTTTTCCTCCCCCACTTCGTCCGCGGACTGGGGTTTCCCCTCCATCCATTCGTCCATGGCCTTATATTCTATTATGGGCTGGACTTTCATGATCTGGCCCCGAATTTCATCCTCAACATCTCGGCGTTCATCGTCGTGTGCGAGGCTTTCCTCCGCATCCGGCCCCACTTCGGCCTGTGGCTGAAGACCTTCAATATTAAGTCGAAGGTAGTAGGTGGCCAACAAGCGGAATGGGGTGGAGCCATGGTGGGAGAAATGCCCAACGTGACATGGTCGAGGTCTCCTTTGTGGAGACCATAAAGGGGTGGCAATCGGGGTGGTTCTACATCACTGAGCCGCGCGACACCAACTGGGTGGCGGCCCCCGAGTTTTGATCTGGAATCCCCATGCGGCTCACTTCCTGGAAGGAGAAGGGCCTGTCCTGGGGCTCATCGGTGGAGCTGGACGGACTCCAGAAGTGTATCCGGAACATGGTAAGCAAGAAACTTAAGCTTGTCAACATAGTCCAGGTCATGCTCTTCCGCCGGATCCTCCCGTGTCAACAACGGGATTTCAACTTATGGGAGTTCGACCCGGACCAACACCAGACTCTACGCGAGCTCTTCAACATGACGCATAAGGACATCTGGAAGGTGCTGTTCAATGGCGCCAAGGTCCCTCCTTCTCTTACCGAGGACCGCAGGCTAAGCGCGAAGCGCCCTGCGAATCCGGTAAGTTCTGTACATCTGGTAGGGTATTTATTTCCCATAGCTTAACCATGTGCGGGGTCTGATCTCCCATGCGTTTGACAGGACTGGGTGGAGACATCGGAGCAGATTAACTGTCCGCCCCCTCTGCCCGAAGACCCTGCAGACGCTCTCCTGACGGAGATGCGGACTCCGGCTCCTTGTGAGGTGCTGGAGAAGACCAATAAGAAGGCCATGGGAACCCGAAAGAGTTCCCGGCGCCAGGTGGTATCAGACTCATCGTCCGATAACTCCGAGATGCACTCCTCCCGTGAAAACAAGGAGGAGGAAGATGAAGATTCTCCCCCTCTAGACGGGGGAGACAAGAAAAGTAAGGCCACCCCGACCGGGGAGGCCGAAGGGTCCAAGAAGGGAAGGACTCTCCTTCCGGACTGTTCCACCACCGCCGCCGACGGCGAAGACGAGTGGTTACTCAGGGCCAAGCCCCTGGTGAAGTCGTAAGTATTCGGATACCAGAGTAACTCATAGCATACTTTTGTTTCACTGCTTCTCCTAACGTCGAATATGATTATGAAGTCCGCCCCGAGCCCGTATCGACGTATCCTCGTTGGACGGTTCCTTGCACTCATCGGATATGAATAATGGTACACTTCCAACCGCCTCCTCTCCTCGCCCTACGGATGATGTCAAGGTACCGTCTCAAGGGGCACCCGAGCTAGGGGGAGATAGTCCCGGAGGCGCCTCAAGGCGAACTTCCTGACTCCAGGCGCGAAGGGAGCAAGACTCCCAAGGGCTCCAAGTTCGGCCCCCAGCCGAACGCCGCGCCGGAACCTCTAGTGGTTCCGGACTTTGGCAGGCAGCCCCCTTCCAAGAGGGGCAAGCCGCCCATGCCGGTGATCTCTATCCATCCAGAGGCACCGGACAACTTGCTGGGAGCACTTCGCGGCGCTTCCATCGACGAAGAGCACCGCACTATTATGAGTGCGGTGATCAAGAAGGTTCAGTCCGCCAAGAGCGGACTGACTGAAGCCTGTGCCAGCCTTCTAACAGGCTTTGAGGTAAGTATCTAAAATATAGGAAAATATTACCGCACAGACAGTAGCCCCTGATGCTCTGTTTGGTGTTCACAAAGAAAAGCCAAATAGAGGATCAAATAATATCTGCAAGAGTCTAATATAAGTATGTCTATATGCGTATGGAGGCTTCGCTGCTGACCTCTGCCGCACTGACTGCGGAGGTCGCTGCACTGAAGTAGAACCTCGAGCGGTCCAAGAAAGAGCTCGGTCTTGCCAAGAGGCAGCTCGAGGAGAACAAAGGTAAATAATGCCTTGTCTATATATATATATATATATATATATATATATATATATATATATATATATATAGTGTTACTATTCATCACCCAGGGTGCAGAATAAGTTTTCTTCACCCGAGGTAATCTTACGATCATTTCATAATTAAATTACATTTGGAATTCAAATAGTTAAATTCCTATTGATTCACTACATAAAATTTGACATAAGAAAAATAAAAATATAGGTCATAAAACAAGAAAATTTACAGTTTATGTGTATTTTAGACTATATTTTTACGTTTGTAATTTTACATAACATAAAATATTTTTTACGGCAATTATATATTTTCTTACGGTCCCTTTTTGCGACGGAAATAAGACAAAACTTACGAAATGTAAAATTACGGTGCATTGATGGTAAAATAGAGGGGGATGATGAATAACTATTCCTCACCCAGGATGCCGAATAGCGCGACCCTATATATATATATATATAAAGATGCGGTTGCAAAATGATAGGATCATCATGGATGTGCCAAGGGCCACGACCGAAGTGGCGACCCTAAAGCAAGCGTTGTCCGAGGCCGAAAACAAAGCGGCCAAGGAGCGCACCGAGTGGGAAAAACAAGAGGCACGGGTGGGCAAGGTGCAACAAGAGCTCTAGGCTCTCGTGAAGAAGCACGAGGCTTTGGAGCTTGACTCGAAGACGCGAGAGTCCGAGCTTGCTGCAGCCCTCGAGAGCACAAAGCATGCCAAGGCTGAAGCCCAAAAGGCCCTCCAGGAAATTGAGGCGATGAGGAAGATAGCAGCGGGTAAGGCATTCAATATGCAAAGCAAGCATGTGAAAGTAAAGTACTTGTTACTTACCCGAGTCTGTAGCTCTCCAAGAGCACTCACAGATTTTCCTCGCAGCGTGTCGGATGCCGCAAAGTATTACCAGGCCGAGGAGGGAAGCTTGACGGAGAAATTGTTCTGGTTTTAGTATACTAGGACCGAACACCCGATGCCTGTGAGCGACCAACTGAAGCAACTGGTTGAGCTACACAAGGCGGCCGAACAGGCCATGAGGGGCCTTATAGTCTAGATGTGGCCTGGTGACCCCCTTCCCAACAGCTACTTCGGCCTGGTGAGGCGGCTTGTGGATGCCTGCCCACGGCTGGAAGTCATAAAGCGGTCCGTCTTCATCAAAGGTGCACGCCGGGCTTTTGCCCGTGCGAAGGTGCACTGGGCCAAGACGGACGCCGAGAAGCTGGTGAAGGAGGGGCTGCCGCAGGTCAAGGAGCATCGCCACCCCGAAATGTATTATGAGGGTGTCCTGAAGGGTGCCCGTCTTGTGGCGGACGAGTGTGCGAAGGATGTAATTTTTGAATGAACTTGCTTGTGTGATCCTGCATTATGAAAACTTGTTCATATGCGCTATGAAACGCTTGTTTGAATGTAAAATATTACCTTCTGTGCGGCTGTTTATTAAATCTGAGAGATGGCCAGTCGTCGTCTTCTGCCCCCATGCCACGAGTGCTGGGGTGTTCGGGATAAATCTGAGCACTCTTTTTCCCGTTGTTGGGTCCTTCGAGGGAGGTGCTCAGCACAACGAACAAGGCAATCGGACTATAATGCTTTATCACTCTCACTTAGCCATAGAAGTCTACAATTTTAAATTTTGGCGAAGCCCCTAGTATTTGGAAAACCAAATTCGGGGTGCTATACACGCCTTAAGCCGGACAAAGCCGACTCCTCGCTCCAAGTGGCATAAGTCTTTAGGGACTCGACACCTCTCGAACAATGACCAAGTCTCGCCTTATCATGACAGTTAGTTTTAGCTTTCTCTACTGAGGTGCTTGCCCAGATGAACTGGGCACAATCGCAGTAGTTCTCCCAGTGCTACCTTAGCCGATATAGCGGAAGGTAAGGTACAAAAACATGGGAGCCAGGCAAACCCAACTATTGACCCAAGACATGATTCGGAGCTAATGCATATAATGCTATAAGTTCGGGGTGCTGCACTGTCGAAAGTGTTTGGATTTCTCACGCTGTATTATGGGGTACGCTTAAGCCCCTGGCGTATTGGCCGTACCAGAGTGTACGGGTGCTGAATGTCATGAATGAACATATATATAAAAAGAATAGAGAATGCGGTAATAGTCTAGTGCTATGCATTGTTTATTCAAAAAGGTGCGTCGAAGCAGAATGATACAAGTAGTGCAATAAGAAAAAAGTAGGACTATTTGACATGTCCCCTCCAAGGGCAAGCTGAGGAATGGTATTTAAAGCAAGTATTTCACTCGTTATCATAGATCACCTAGGAGTTCCATGGTGCGATGTAGCTTTCAGCCTCCTTGGTTGTTGTATCGTGTGTCCAGCAATCGTACTGCCGGACGGGGTTTCCGGAGAGTAAAGTCCTGAAAGATAGAAAAGAATAACAAAGCGGGAAGCCCCTAGTGCGGTTGAGCCGCGTTTTGGGGCGTGCCATACTCGTGCCCCCCACCTATGCCCATGGTATTTTTAATGCATAATTATGTACGCGTGGCATGGATTTCGCCGTTTGGCTGGGACTGGGGTGGGGGCCGCATTGCTTTGCAAGCTCGGAACGTGCCAAGCGGTCTTGCTGCAAATTACTCCAGGCGTGCTTGACGGTGTCCGGGTGTTTAATCACCAAACTGGTGGATTGCTTGAAAAGAGGCTGCTTTGTGCTTCTGCTACGAGGGCCACAGTGTGCTCCTCCGTGCGGCGCTTGTGTTTGTTGCGACGTGACCTGCCATTGCCATCCTTGGTATCCGAAGTACCATGGTTCTTTGATATATTGTTGCTGCGAGCCAGCCAGCTGTCCTCTCCCGCGCAAAAGCGGGTCATGAGTGTCGTGAGGGCTGCCATAGAATTCTGCTTTTCCTGGCCAAGGTGCCGGGCGAGCCACTCATCGCAGATGTTGTGCTTAAAAGCTGCTAGGGCCTCTGCATCCGGACAGTCGATGATTTGATTTTTCTTTGTCCGGAACCGTGTCCAGAATTGCCTGGCTGATTCCTCTGGCTGCTGAATTATGTGGCTCAAGTCATCGGCATCTGGTGGTCGCACATAAGTGCCCTGGAAGTTGTCGAGGAATGTGACTTCCAGATCTTCCCAACAGCCAATGGACTCTGCTGGCAGGCTGTTGAGCCAATGCCGAGCTGGTCCTTTGAGCTTGAGTTGGAGGTATTTGATGGCGTGTAGATCGTCACCGCGGGCCATGTGGATGTGTAGGAGGAAGTCCTTGATCCATACCACAGGATTTGTTGTGCCGTCGTATGATTCGATATTTATGGGTTTGAAACCCTCTGGGATTTGGTGATCCATTACTTCGTCTATGAAGCATAGGGGGTGTGCGGCGCCTCTGTACTGGGCTATGTCGCGACGCAGCTCAAATGAGTCTTGTCCGCTGTGTTCGGCCCGGCCGGATTTACTTTTACTGTATCCGGCGTGACGGTTATCGTCTCGCGTAGTGGCGTGGCCTCGTGATCCGTAGATCAACCTTGCGTGTTTTGCTTTGTCCTCCAATACGTCTCGTAGGTCTAGTGTGTTTCCCCGTGCCTTGACATTTTTATTTGAGTGGCGTCGGGGTGCGGGCTGAGCTTTTGGCTGAAATGCCTCTCTGTCGCGGCCACGAGGTGGCCGAACAGCCGCGTCATACGCTGGAGATGTAGGTTTTAATGCTTCCTCCTCCAGTCGGGGTAGCAACCTGCGCTTTGGGTAACTCTTGGAGGGGCGTTCAAGTTCATATTCCTCGGTCGCAAGGACTTCAGTCCATCTGTCAGCTAGCAAATCTTGAACAGCTTGAAGCTGCTGTTGCTTTTTCTTAAGGCTATTTGTCGTGGCTATAAGCCGGCGCTTGAAGCGCTCTTGCTCGACGGGATCCTCAGGCACAACAAATTCGTCATCGTTGAGGCTTGCCTCGTCTTCGGAGGGAGGCATGTAATTATCATCCTCCACCTCTCCATCTGCAGCTCTCTCGGGAGGGCTGGCTTCTCCATCCTCCTGCTCTAAATCTTGCCGGAGGGGATTGTTGTCATCTTCGGCACTGTTCAGAGTGCTATTATCTCCTGTGCCGGTATCACCGCTTTTGCTTTGGCGAGAGTTAGAGCGGCGCCGCTGACGTTGGCGCTTGGGTTGCTTCTTGGGGGGGTCACCCTCCGCTGTCCCGTCGCCATTGCCTTCTTTGGGTTGTCCACCATGTATATATCATATGATGAGGTGGCTGTCCAGTGCCCTGTGGGCAGTGGTTCCTGTTCGTCGCCCGCATCGTCGTCCATACCGTCGATGTCTTCGGAGTCAAAGTCGAGCGTGTCGGTCAAATCATCGACAGTGGCTACTAAGTGGGTGGTGGGTGGGCGGCGAATTTCTTTGTCATCCCCATCCCAATCCTGCCGGACATAGTTCGGCCAAGACTCTCCTGACAAGGAGAGAGACCTTAATGAGTTTAGTATGTCGCCAAAGGGCGAGTGCTGAAAGATATCCGCGGAGGTGAACTCCATGATCGGCGCCCAGTCGGATTCGATAGGCATGGGCGCAGGTGGTTCAGAGTTCGTGGCCGGGGAAGAATACAGCAGTTCGGCGTCACGGCTCCTGTGAAGGGTAAGGTCGATACTCGGCTCGATCGCCGCTGAGGATGCGGCCTCCGTGGCGGGGTATATCCACCCGTCCATGGACGGCGCAATTGGCTCCGAATTGAGGGTCGGAGTGGTTGCTGGTGCGATCTCCTGAACATTGTCCGATGGTAGAGCTAAATCATGCTCATCGTGACCGTGTGGCACACTCGGCAGGGGCTCGAACCCGTCGAAGATAAAGTCTCCGCGGATATCAGCCGTGTAGTTTAAGCTTCCAAACTTGACCTGGTGGCTAGGGGCGTAACTCTTGATCTGCTCCCGATGGCCAAGCGAGTTGGCCCGCAGTGCGAAGCCGCCGAATACAAAGATCTGTCCGGGGAGAAAGATCTCACCCTGGACTGCATCACTATCGATGATTGAAGGAGCCATCAAGCTTAATGATGACGACACAGAGGAACTCTTGATGAGGACATCAATACAATTGTTACACCCACAGCCCCTGCTGCTATACATACTGGACCAATTACTAGAGCTCGTGCACGCCAACTAAATTACCAGGTACTTTCGTTTCTTGGTAATGATTCTAATGTTCATGAGAATATGATGCTGCCTAAATTGGATACATTTGTTTTGCTTACAAATGAAGGGCCTAGCTTGGAGAAGGATGAACATTGGAGCAAGAACAAGCATGGAGATGATGGCATGCGCAAGGGAAACAAGAACGGAGTTACAAGTGATGATTTCAGGACTTTGAAGCCACCATAATGGGTGCATGAAGCCTTGGACGAAATATACAAGATGCCACTTCATAAATTTCGTCCCGAGGCTATTTTAGGTGCTGCGTCACCTTATTATTGGGCCAGGCCCATGTAATTTCGAAATACATAAGTATAGGCTATTTTTAGAGTCCGTATGTGTGGGAAAACAAGAGATAGGGTGGATTTCGGACCCCTCCACCAAGGGCCACGAAATTCCCCCCCTCTTCCTCCATATATAC
Source organism: Triticum aestivum (assembly GCF_018294505.1). Taxonomy (NCBI): domain Eukaryota; kingdom Viridiplantae; phylum Streptophyta; class Magnoliopsida; order Poales; family Poaceae; genus Triticum; species Triticum aestivum. The sequence goes on from NC_057803.1 coordinate 253,694,569, forward strand.
AGCCCTTAGGGCATTGTTTAGACTTTGGGTTTTGTTTAGATTAAAAGTTCGCCATAGCTGCAACTTCGCGTACTTCGTTTGTGTTCAACGACCAGACAAAGGCGTCACAGAACCCCACCTTGATCAATAAAGCTTTCATCTTATATTCACAATATCCAGATTGCAATCTTAGTTTCTTCCTTGTTCGTCGTTTGCTCGCAGGAAACAGACCCTCGTGGTCAGGTTGATCGTGCTCCGGCGTGGTCAATAACCTCTCGGAGTTGGTTTAGCGATTGCTAAGGCGCGACGTCCTCGCACGTTCGTAGTCGGATCGTCAAAGTCGACTTCCACCAAAGCGAAATCCACCATCTCATCGAAAGACGGGACACCTCCGCCTCTATCAAGTGGTATCAGAGCTAGATTTCGGCAAATCTGATATTGATGAGCTAGATTTCAGCAAAGAGGCATTATTTTCATTCGAGGACGTGCCTTCCTCTTTGCCTCCTGCTGTCACTAACATTTTGCAGGAGTTCGCTGACGTTTTTCCACAAGACGTGCCACCGGGATTACCGCCTATTCGAGGGATTGAGCATCAGATTGACTTAATTCCCGGTGCTTCACTGCCAAACCGTGCACCATAACGTACCAATCCAGAGGAGACGAAGGAGATTATGCGTCAAGTACAAGAGCTTCTCGACAAAGGTTATATACGCGAATCCCTTAGTCCTTGTGCTGTTCCTATTATTCTAGTGCCGAAAAAGGATGGTACATCACGTATGTGTGTTGATTGTAGAGGCATTAATAATATTACTATTCGTTATCGTCATCCTATTCCTAGGCTAGATGATATGCTTGATGAATTGAGTGGCTCTACAATATTCTCCAAAGTTGATTTGCGTAGTGGCTACCATCAAATTCGTATGAAATTGGGAGATGAATGGAAAACAGCATTTAAAACTATGTTTGGATTATATGAGTGGTTAGTCATGCCTTTTGGGTTAACTAATGCACCTAGTACTTTCATGAGATTAATGAACGAAGTTTTACGTGCTTTCATTGGACGATTTGTGGTAGTTTACTTTGATGACATATTGATTTATAGCAGATCTTTGGAGGAACATTTGGAACATTTACGTGCTGTTTTTATTGCTCTACGTGATGCTCGTTTGTTTGGTAACCTTGGGAAGTGCACCTTTTGCACCGACCGAGTATCTTTTCTTGGCTATGTTGTTACTCCACAGGGAATTGAAGTTGATAAAGCCAAGATTGAAGCTATTGAGAGTTGGCCGCAGCCCAAAACGGTCACACAAGTGAGGAGTTTTCTTGGCCTCGCTGGATTCTATAGGCGTTTTGTGAGAGATTTCAGCACCATTGCTGCACCTCTCAATGAGCTTACAAAGAAAGATGTGCCTTTTCTTTGGGGTACCGCACAGGAAGAAGCCTTCACGGTATTGAAAGATAAGTTGACACATGCTCCTTTACTCCAACTTCCTGATTTTAATAAGACTTTTGAGCTTGAATGTGATGCTAGTGGAATTGGATTAGGAGGTGTGTTATTACAAGATGGAAAACCTGTTGCATACATTTCTGAAAAATTGAGTGGGCCTAGTCTGAATTATTCTACTTATGATAAAGAATTATATGCTCTTGTTCGGACTTTAGAAACATGGCAACATTATTTATGGCCCAAAGAATTTGTTATACATTCTGATCATGAATCTTTGAAACATATTAAAAGTCAAGCTAAACTGAATCGTAGACATGCTAAATGGGTTGAATTCATTGAGACTTTCCCTTATGTCATTAAACACAAGAAGGGAAAAGAAAATGTTATTGCTGATGCATTGTCTCGTCGCTATACTATGCTTTCACAACTTGACTTCAAAATATTTGGTTTGGAGACCATCAAAGATCAATATGTGCATGATGCTAATTTTAAAGATGTAATGCAGAATTGTAAAGAAGGAAGAATGTGGAACAAGTTTGTTGTTAACGATGGATTTGTGTTTCGTGCTAACAAGCTATGCATTCCAGCTAGCTCCGTTTGTCTTTTGTTGTTGCAGGAGGCGCATGGAGGAGGATTAATGGGACACTTTGGCGTGAAGAAGACGGAGGACGTACTTGCTACACATTTCTTTTGGCCAAAGATGAGACGGGATGTTGAGCATTTTATTGCTCGCTGCACTACATGTCAAAAAGCTAAGTCACGACTCAATCCTCATGGTTTATATATGCCTTTGCCTATACCTAGTGTTCCTTGGGAGGCTATATCTATGGACTTTGTTTTAGGTTTACCTCGAACAAAGAAGGGGAGGGATAGCATATTTGTTGTCGTGGATAGATTCTCGAAAATGGCACACTTTATACCATGTCATAAAAGCGATGATGCTGTTAATGTTGCTGATTTGTTCTTTCGTGAAATTATTCGCTTGCATGGTGTGCCAAATACTATTGTTTCAGATCGTGATACTAAATTTCTTAGCCACTTTTGGAGATGTTTATGGGCTAAGTTGGGGACTAAACTGCTTTTTAGTACTACTTGTCACCCCCAAACTGATGGACAAACTGAAGTAGTCAATAGAACGTTGTCTACTATGCTTAGGGCTGTTTTGAAGAATAATAAGAAAATGTGGGAGTAATGCTTGCCTCATATTGAATTTGCTTATAATCGTTCATTGCATTCTACTACTAAGATGTGCCCTTTTGAAGTTGTGTATGGTTTCCTACCTCGTGCACCTATTGATTTGTTGCCTCTTCCATCTTCGGAGAAGGTTAATTTTGATGCTAAACAACGTGCTGAATTGATTTTAAAAATGCATGAGTTAACTAAGGAAAACATTGAGCGCATGAATGCTAAATATAAACTTGCTGGAGATAAGGGTAGAAAACATGTTGTGTTTGCACCTGGAGATCTTGTTTGGTTACATTTGCGTAAGGATAGATTTCCTGATTTGCGCAAATCAAAGTTAATGCCACGTGCTGATGGTCCCTTTAAGGTGTTAGAGAAAATAAATGATAATGCATATAAACTTGAGCTTCCTGCAGATTTTGGGGTTACTCCCACTTTTAACATTGCAGATTTGAAGCCTTATTTGGGTGAGGAAGATGAACTTCCGTCGAGGACGACTTCATTTCAAGAAGGGGAGGATGATGAGGACATCAATACAATTGTTACACCCACAGCCCCTGCTGCTATACATACTGGACCAATTACTAGAGCTCGTGCACGCCAACTAAATTACCAGGTACTTTCGTTTCTTGGTAATGATTCTAATGTTCATGAGAATATGATGCTGCCTAAATTGGATACATTTGTTTTGCTTACAAATGAAGGGCCTAGCTTGGAGAAGGATGAACATTGGAGCAAGAACAAGCATGGAGATGATGGCATGCGCAAGGGAAACAAGAACGGAGTTACAAGTGATGATTTCAGGACTTTGAAGCCACCATAATGGGTGCATGAAGCCTTGGACGAAATATACAAGATGCCACTTCATAAATTTCGTCCCGAGGCTATTTTAGGTGCCGTGTCACCTTATTATTGGGCCAGGCCCATGTAATTTGGAAATACATAAGTATTGGCTATTTTTAGAGTCCGTATGTGTGGGGAAACAAGAGATAGGGTTGATTTCGGACCCCTCCACCAAGGGCCACGAAATTCCCCCCTCTTCCTCCATATATACAGCCCTTAGGGCATCGTTTAGACTTTGGGTTTTGTTTAGATTAAAAGTTCGCCATAGCTGCAACTTCGCGTACTTCGTTTGTGTTCAACGACCAGACAAAGGCGTCACAGAACCCCACCTTGATCAATAAAGCTTTCATCTTATATTCGCAATATCCAGATTGCAATCTTAGTTTCTTGCTTGTTCTTCGTTTGCTCGCAGGAAACAGACCCTCGTGGTCAGGTTGATCGTGCTCCGGCGTGGTCAATAACCTCTCGGAGTTGGTTTAGCGATTGCTAAGGCGCGACGTCCTCGCACGTTCGTAGTCGGATCGTCAAAGTCGACTTCCACCAAAGCGATATCCATCATCTCATCGAAAGACGGGACACCTTTGCCTCTATCAGGATATATCTATGGACTTTGTTTTAGGTTTACCTCGAACAAAGAAGGGGAGGGATAACATATTTGTTGTCGTGGATAGATTCTCGAAAATGGCACACTTTATACCATGTCATAAAAGCGATGATGCTGTTAATGTTGCTGATTTGTTCTTTCGTGAAATTATTCGCTTGCATGGTGTGCCAAATACTATTGTTTCAGATCGTGATACTAAATTTCTTAGCCACTTTTGGAGATGTTTATGGGCTAAGTTGGGGACTAAACTGCTTTTTAGTACTACTTGTCACCCCCAAACTGATGGACAAACTGAAGTAGTCAATAGAACGTTGTCTACTATGCTTAGGGCTGTTTTGAAGAATAATAAGAAAATGTGGGAGGAATGCTTGCCTCATATTGAATTTGCTTATAATCGTTCATTGCATTCTACTACTAAGATGTGCCCTTTTGAAGTTGTGTATGGTTTCCTACCTCATGCACCTATTGATTTGTTGCCTCTTCCATCTTCGGAGAAGGTTAATTTTGATGCTAAACAACGTGTTGAATTGATTTTAAAAATGCATGAGTTAACTAAGGAAAACATTGAGCGTATGAATGCTAAATATAAACTTGCTGGAGATAAGGGTAGAAAACATGTTGTGTTTGCACCTGGAGATCTTGTTTGGTTACATTTGCGTAAGGATAGATTTCCTGATTTGCGCAAATCAAAGCTGATGCCACGTGCTGATGGTCCCTTTAAGGTGTTAGAGAAAATAAATGATAATGCATATAAACTTGAGCTGCCTGCAGATTTTGGGGTTAGTCCCACTTTTAACATTGCAGATTTGAAGCCTTATTTGGGTGAGGAAGATGAACTTCCGTCGAGGACGACTTCATTTCAAGAAGGGGAGGATGATGAGGACATCAATACAATTGTTACACCCACAGCCCCTGCTGCTATACATACTGGACCAATTACTAGAGCTCGTGCACGCCAACTAAATTACCAGGTACTTTCGTTTCTTGGTAATGATTCTAATGTTCATGAGAATATGATGCTGCCCAAATTGGATACATTTGTTTTGCTTACAAATGAAGGGCCTAGCTTGGAGAAGGATGAACATTGGAGCAAGAACAAGCATGGAGATGATGGCATGCGCAAGGGAAACAAGAACGGAGTTACAAGTGATGATTTCAGGACTTTGAAGCCACCATAATGGGTGCATGAAGCCTTGGACGAAATATACAAGACGCCACTTCATAAATTTCGTCCCGAGGCTATTTTAGGTGCTGCGTCACCTTATTATTGGGCCAGGCCCATGTAATTTCGAAATACATAAGTATAGGCTATTTTTAGAGTCTGTATGTGTGGGGAAACAAGAGATAGGGTTGATTTCGGACCCCTCCACCAAGGGCCACGAAATTCCCCCCCTCTTCCTCCATATATACAGCCCTTAGGGCATCGTTTAGACTTTGGGTTTTGTTTAGATTAAAAGTTTGCCATAGCTGCAACTTCGCGTACTTCGTTTGTGTTCAACGACCAGACAAAGGCGTCACAGAACCCCACCTTGATCAATAAAGCTTTCATCTTATATTCGCAATATCCAGATTGCAATCTTAGTTTCTTGCTTGTTCTTCGTTTGCTCGCAGGAAACAGACCCTCGTGGTCAGGTTGATCGTGCTCCGGCGTGGTCAATAACCTCTCGGAGTTGGTTTAGCGATTGCTAAGGCGCGACGTCCTCGCACGTTCGTAGTCGGATCGTCAAAGTCGACTTCCACCAAAGCGAAATCCACCATCTCATCGAAAGACGGGACACCTCCGCCTCTATCAACTCTCAATGAAAGCACCAATGTCGGTGTCAAAACCGGTGGATCTCGGGTAGGGGGTCTCGAACTGTGCGTCTAGGCGGATGGTAACAGGAGGCAGGGGACATGATGTTTACCCAGGTTCGGGCCCTCTTGAGGGAGGTAAAACCCTACGTCCTTCTTGATTGTTCTTGATAATATGAGTAGTACAAGAGTTGATCTACCACGAGATCAGAGAGGCTAAACCCTAGAAGCTAGCCTATGGTATGATTGTTGTTGTCCTACGGACTAAACCCTCCGGTTTATATAGACACCGGAGGGGGCTAGGGTTACACAGAGTTGGTTACAAGGAAGGAGATCTACATATCCGTATTGCCAAGCTTTCCTTCCACGCCAAGGAGAGTCCCATCCGGACACGGGACGAAGTCTTCAATCTTGTATCTTCATAGTCCAACAGTCTGGCCAAAGGATATAATCCGGCTGTCTGGATACCCCCCAATCCAGGACTCCCTAAATGACCTTTTGTAAATTTCGTCCATAGCTTATTATTGGTGTTGCGCCACCTTATTTTTGGACCAGGCCCATGTAATTTCGACATATTACTTCATAGGCTATTTTTAGAGTCCATATTGTAGGTGAGATGAATCGGGAGGTATTTTAGTCCCACCTTGCCAAGGGTGGATGAAATCCCCTCTCTTTCCCTCTATAAATATATCCCTTAAGGCATCGTTTAGATTGGGGATTTGTTCAGCTAAAAGTTAGCCAACGCAACTTCGTGTACTTTGTTTGTATCCAACGACCAGACCAAGACCACTTTCGGATCCCCACCATTGTCAATACTTCATCCATATTCACGATATTCAGATTGCTTTATCATATTCTTACTTGTTCTTCGATTGCTTGCAGGAATAGACCTTCGTGGTCAGGTTGATCATGCTCCAGCATGGTCAATAACCTCTCGGAGTTGGTTTAGCGATTGCTAAGGCGCAACATCGTTGCATGTTTGTATTCGGATCGTCAAAGTCGTCTCCACCAAATTTATAGTTATCATCTCATCGAAAGATCGGGCCCCTCGCCTATATCACATTATCTTCTACGATCTTGGTGATAACACTCTGAGCCCTACTATGCCATTCTTCATCCAGCCAGTTAACAAAGGCGGAAGCCTCATATCCCTACCAATGTTAAATAGTATTCAGGATGAGTGGTGGCATTAACTCAAGTAAAATGATGAACTTAGCACTAACCTCTAAGGGGCAACTGATAAAGCGTTTGCCAATGTCGAATCCCTCCGTGCAAACGCGTCGAGTGGGAGTGTGGCCGTGCACACAACTCAGATTTTGGTACTTCTCTGTGGCGTGAAACTCGGAGTCGAACTCGTGCTGCGGGAGTCTGGAGTCATTCTCTGGATCCGGCAACAGATCGCTTTCCTGTGTGTGTGTGGGGGGGGGGTCATTGAGGACGGATTCAGCATGGAGCTACTTTGGACATGCTAAAAAAGATCGACATAGAATGGAACCTGACATAACAATTTGGATCCATAGTACACCTGCCTTCTCTTGACCTTAGGCAAGTGATCAGCGATGACCGCCGTCGTGGCGGTACTACCGAGAGCGGCGGTACGAGTAGGAGCAGCCGCACTGAAACCATCAAAACCACTCGTCCGCATTCCCCCAATGTCAGCACCATGCAAGGGAATTTGGAGGCTATCTAGGGATTTGGGTGAAATGGGGAAACTATGTGGATAAGCTAACGGTCGAGAACTACTTATTGCACTATATGTTGTATACATGTCGTTTGTGGTAGGTATTACAACTTCACATATGATTTCCGCATCAAACCGTGTGAGAAGACAATGTAGGTCAGACACGGTTGTTGTGACATAACCGTATGTGATGTACTACCCTGTAAATATGGGGCTGCAATATAATTGAGTTAGTATAATACCTAGTGTACTCTACAGATATCTGACAAAAAATAAAATAGCTACTCTGCAAATAGTGATGGCGGCGGTAGTAGCCGAGGCAGCGGCTACAGGATAAGAGGTCATTCCTCGGTCGGTGGGCGATGGTGGCGTCATAGGAGATCAATCCTTAGTCGACGGCTGGAGATAGGAGGAGCTCAACCATCGATGTCGACAACGGCATGATTGGAGCACATCCATCACGGTCGATGGCGGGATAGTGGTGGTCAAACTTCAGGTGGTAGCCACACTAAGCTTTGCTCCTTGACTCTACTATCTCAGCGTGCCGCCGCATTGTGCTTCTCTGTCTACTGGGTGGAGGTCGCCGCGTAGCTAATTAATTAAGGTATTCTTTTTTTGAGTGGCTTAATTAAGGTATTCAATTCCTAAGGATAGTGGTGTAGTACTCTGCATGTAAATTTACTGGCCATTAATTTTTGTCTTCACACATCTGGATAATAATATGGAGCACCCTCGGTAATTATGAAAATAAAATCTTGTGATTTATTCACGCATCTTTGGGCATCGGTTAATCCATGTATTAATGTTGTTGTTTTGTTTTTAATTACCCTTCGTGTGGTGCAAATGGAACGATCTGAATGGATGAAGAATCAGAGAAGCTCAGATTTTATCAGTGGCGTGATAGAGTTCATGAATTTGGCTAAAAGTACAAAGTAGATAATTGGTGATGAGGATTACATCCTGTGTCCATGCAGTCATTGTGCCAATACAGAGTCACATGAACTTACAGATGTCAAGTGGCACTTACTCTCTCGGGGATTCATGGATGGATATACACGTTGGACCAGACACGATGAAGAGCAGGTCATGGATTAATATACCCAGGGCTACGAGATGCCAAACCCCGGTCAGAGTCACATGGATGTTGAATCTAACATCGGGGCTGAGGCGTCAAGCTACCAATGGAACACTGAAAAGCCAAAACCCGCACTTGAAAACCAAGACAGTCGTGCAGACGATGATGATGATGATTCATGTGCTAGATTTTGCTGCTATGATTGCGGATTTCCAGAGCCTATAGATCATCTCGTCGGCCTTGTCTGGTTCGCTAGTGCAGACGACCTCTAGTGTCTCCTTTCCATGGAGTTCCACCTTGTTGAGCATGATGGTGTAGTCGAGCTTCTCATGGAGGACCTGAATGTTTTCGTCGTTGCTGCTTTGGTCGGGCGTGTCGCCATGCTGACACTTGGCAGACTATTCCTCCGCCATTGCCCTCCTCGAGCGACGGTGGGCTTCAAAGAGAGATGTTGTTGGTTGTTTGTAGTGGAGATGGAGCGACAATGGTTCTCGGAATGAGGCAGAGATGCAGTCGAATGGTGTATTTCAAGGCATGGTTGGGGACATGGGGAGGCGGTTTTGAAGCGAGCTCGCTGTGATAGTGGGGGGTAGTGGTCGTGGTGTCTGCCGTTGTAGCACGTCATGGGCAACCGCCTAGTGGATGGCGCAGGTGGTGTCCAGGAAAAACCAACCGTCCAATAGTAATTCTTTGCAGGTTTTTTTACTGTAGCACTGATCCGTCTTGCTAAGGTGAACTTATTAGTTGCTTGACTCACTTGCGCATCTCAGAGTCGGTAATGATGGCACTTGTACTACTCGATTGTGGAGTACTTGGACTGGTGATTGACGTGTGGTTGTACTTACCAATACATGTTCAGACTATGTGTGTGATGCTAATTTTTTTAAACATTGTTTTTTAAAATGATTGTTTAAATCAACATAATTTTTGAAAGTATTTTTTACAGATAAATTTGTTTTCATTAGTATAGTTGTATTATATTTGTACATCTAATTTTTCTGTTCGCTTGAGGTAATTCTTTTATGTACTGGTGGGAGTTCTGATCTAGGACTGGCAGACCGGTCATAGTTGTTGAAGGATGTTTTTGAGGTGTTCATGGGTGTGTTTGGTTGCTGTGCCTTGAACTGACATGCCAGACTTATTAGTACTGATGTACTATCAGAGTTCCAATTTTTTAACAAAATTTTGCTGAGTTACTGGTCAACAGTAGTGTTGATGTTACATAAATCCAAATCAATTCAAATATATTTTGTGAGTGCATTCGAAAGGTTTATGAAATGGTTTACATAATAATGTCACTGGTCCATCGGGCACAAAACACAAATTGTATCTTAACTATAGTATTGATCCAGAAATCGATGATAAAGCTAAATAAGTTTTGGTAATGATGTTGTTTCTGATATGCTTCTTCATTGTGTACCGAGGCAACCAAGAGCACATGCTCGTTTCTTGAATTGACGCAGCAGTACAACCACTATGGATTCTTTAGTCTTGAGCTCCTTCTAACTGGCTGCGAATGTTCTCCCTTGTCGGTGTCATTTCTTGCTTGAGCCTTGGTAGCTTCATCGTCAGTTTCAGGTTCCTTGTGAAGTAAATATGCCCTAGAGGCAATAATAAAGTTGTTATTTTATATTTCGTTATATCATGATAAATGTTTATTATTCATGCTAGAATTGTATTAACCGGAAACTTGATACATGTGAGAATACATAGACAAAACATCGTGTCCCTAGTAAGCCTCTACTAGACTAGCTCACTAATCAAAGATGGTTAAGTTTCCTAACCATAGACATGTGTTGTCATTTGATGAATGGGATCACATCATTAGGAGAAAGATGTGATGGATAAGACCCATCCGTTAGCTTAGCATATTAATCGTTCAGTTTTATTGCTATTGCTTTCTTCATGTAAAATACATATTCCTTCGACTATGAGATTATGCAACTCCCGGATACCGAAGGAAAACCTTGTGTGCTATCAAATGTCACAACTTAACTGGGTGATTATAAAGATGCTCTACAGGTATCTCCGAAGGTGTTTGTTGGGTTGGCATAGGTCGAGATTGGGATTTGTCACTCTGAGTATCGGAGAGGTATATTTGGGCCCTCTCGGTAATACACATCATAAGAAGCCTTGGAAGAAAAGTGACTAATGAGTTAGTTGCGGGATGATGTATTATGGAACGAGTAAAGAGACTTTCCAGTAACGAGATTGAACTAGGTATGAAGATACTGACGATCGAATCTCGGGCAAGTAACATACCGATGGACAAAGGGAATAACGTATGTTGTCATAACGGTTCGACCGATAAAGATCTTCATAGAATATGTAGGATACAATAGGAGCATCCAGATTCCTCTATTGGTTATTGACTGGAGAGGTGTCTTGATCATCTATACATAGTTCTCGAACCCGTAGGGTCCGCACGCTTAACGTTCGATAACGATTTAATATGAGTTATATGATTTGGTGACCGAATGTTGTTCGGAGTCCCGAATGAGATCACGGACATGACGAGGCGTCTCGAAATGGTCGAGAGGTAAGGATTGCTATGTAGGACGATGGTATTCGGACACCGGAAGTGTTTCGGAGGGTACCGGCTACTTATCGGGTCACCGGAAAGGAGTTTCGGGCACCCCCGGCAAAGATATGGGCCTTATGGGCCAAGTGAGGGAACACACCAGCCCTGGTGCGCCCCTACAGAGGCCAGCCCTATGAGGAGGAGAAGGAAATAGGGGAGGGCAAGGAAAGTGTGGATTAGTATTCCTACTTCCTTCCCTCTCCCCCCTCTTTCCTCCCCCTCGGTTATATATGGTGATGAGGACATCAATACAATTGTTACACCCACAGCCCCTGCTGCTATACATACTGGACCAATTACTAGAGCTCGTGCACGCCAACTAAATTACCAGGTACTTTCGTTTCTTGGTAATGATTCTAATGTTCATGAGAATATGATGCTGCCTAAATTCGATACATTTGTTTTGCTTACAAATGAAGGGCCTAGCTTGGAGAAGGATGAACATTGGAGCAAGAACAAGCATGGAGATGATGGCATGCGCAAGGGGAACAAGAACGGAGTTACAAGTGATGATTTCAGGACTTTGAAGCCACCATAATGGGTGCATGAAGCCTTGGACGAAATATACAAGATGCCACTTCATAAATTTCGTCCTGAGGCTATTTTAGGTGCTGCGTCACCTTATTATTGGGCCAGGCCCATGTAATTTCAAAATACATAAGTATAGGCTATTTTTAGAGTACGTATGTGTGGGGAAACAAGAGATAGGGTTGATTTCGGACCCCTCCACCAAGGGCCACGAAATTCCCCCCCTCTTCCTCCATATATACAGCCCTTAGGGCATCGTTTAGACTTCGGGTTTTGTTTAGATTAAAAGTTCGCCATAGCTGCAACTTCGCGTACTTCGTTTGTGTTCAACGACCAGACAAAGGTGTCACAGAACCCCACCTTGATCAATAAAGCTTTCATCTTATATTCGTAATATCCAGATTGCAATCTCAGTTTCTTGCTTGTTCTTCGTTTGCTCGCAAGAAACAGACCCTCGTGGTCAGGTTGATCGTGCTCCGGTGTGGTCAATAACCTCTCGGAGTTGGTTTAGCGATTGCTAAGGCGCGACGTCCTCGCACGTTCGTAGTCGGATCGTCAAAGTCAACTGCCACCAAAGCGATATCCATCATCTCATCGAAAGACGGGACACCTTTGCCTCTATCAAGTGGTATCAGATTTCCAGGTTGCTCGGTGGGATTTTACAGTTTTTCGTAGTTTAGATCGAGTCTATTCTTCATACCTACAGTCCACGAAAAAGCCAAAAAAAATTAGGGTTAGTTCATCATATCCGAACCAATCTGAGCCTTTGCATAATCTTTTAGGGTTTTGCTTTGTTGAATTTGCGGTTGCATCGTCCTGTCTAGGTGCTGGTCTTAGGGTTAGTCTTTTAGAGTTTCGAGTTCTGGTCATAAGTTGTCACGCCGCCACCGCACCAACATCATCGCCCCTGTCACCTACCACCACCGCTCCGAATCTGTATCCATATACCACCACCAATCCGTATCCATATACCACCACCGATCCATATCCATACATTACCACCGCTGCCATATACAACCACCGCTGCCATATACCACCACCATATATCCACCACCAATCCGAGTTCCTTGCATATTAGGTGTGTTTTTGAGATCCATCTAGATTCCGATTCGTGTTTCCTTGCCGGAGTAGGTTTCGGAAAAAAAAAGAGTCCGGAAACCACCCTCCGTTTAGGCCCAAAATTTTTCGGAAACGCATTTTTCGAAAAAAAAATTGGCTATCCTATTTTTAGGTGTTTCTGAGTGTTTTGAGACACGTGCCATTATAGGAAGTTTTTTTTGACCCGTTTCCAGTTTTTGGGTCCGGGCAGTCAAAAAAACGAAAAAAAAAATTTGGTCGAAAAAATTTCGTGCCCATCCTGTCAGTTTGACCTAGGAAGAGTTTTGAGACACTCGCCATTATAGTGATTTTTCGCAAAAAAAAGCAGCGCAAAAAAAGAGCGAAAAAAATTCCAGAGTGTGCTTTTTCCTTGTTTACGTGCAGCGCCGTGATTTTGTTAGTGTTCTAGGCTCGCGTCTCTAGCACGGTCTAGCCTAGGACCAGCACAGTACCGTCGTTGAGCGTTTATTCAACTTTGCATCTCTGAATTGATTATTGCTGACCCTTTTTGCTACCATATTATAAGCCTTCCCAGCTCCACATACATCTACGTCGTGCGTTTGACTCTTCCTAGTAATCTCTCTATCCAAGCTTTGAGAGTTTTGACTACAACGGTTGCCGATCACCGCCTGCTGCTGGGTAAGAACTGGTAAGAATTTGAGTTTTGCTTGACGGGTTCGTGATACACCACCACCACTTCTTAGTAGTCTGTAGGATCATATTCTTGTGTGTTTCTATTTGCTGCTAACCATGGTAGGATCACAAGCCGATGAGACTGATTGGGAGAACCTGACGAACAAACAGCTACATGATAAATTTCAGCAAATGATGAGTGGACAGGTGCAAGATGTGCTAAACAGATTTGATGAGGCCATGGAGAAGATAGATGGCATGGAGAAGACATTCGAAACAAAGCTTGATAGCAAGTTTAATGAATTGCTCGCGCGTTTACCACCACCACCGCCGGCTGCACCTATCGCACCTCTGCAACACCAACAACAACGCATCCTTCCGAATCAGTATGGACGAGCGAACCGTGTTCCTATTGAGGATGGCCAAACTTCTGGTGCTGCTGTTCTTGTTATTGATGCTTCTTTGGCTCCTGCTACTGCTGCTGCTGGTACCCAGGAGGATGATGAGTATGCGGGCGATTATGAGGATGAGGTTGATCAAAATCAGAACTACATGCATGCACCAGCACCACCACCAGCAGGTCGACCTCAGGTATATATTCGTAATGGTAGGCCTGCACCACCACCTCAGGTACGAGATGATGTGCATATTCCTAAACTGAAATTGAATATTCCACCATTTGAGGGTAGATATGTTCCTGATATATATCTTACTTGGGAGTTAGAAACTGAACAACGTTTTACATGTTTACAATATCCCGAGGAGAGACGGGTTGCTGCTGCTGTTTGTGCTTTCACTAGTTTTGCATGTGTATGGTGGTCTGAACATTGTAGATTATATCCTATTCCAACTACTTGGGCTGCTTTGAAAACTGCTATGCGTACGCGCTGGGTTCCACCATATTATCAACGTGAATTGCTTCAAAAATTGCAGCGTTTAAGACAAGGGAAAAATTCTGTAGAAGAATATTATCAGGAATTACAAACTGGCATGATTAGATGTGGTATTGTTGAGGAGAATGAAGCTATGCTTGCACGTTTTCTGGGTGGATTAAATAGAGAGATTCAGACCATTCTAGACTATAAGGAGTATACTAATATCACTCGTTTATTCCATCTTGCTTGTAAAGCTGAACGCGAAGTGCAGGATCGACAAGCATTGGCGCGATCTAACTTTTCTGCAGGCCGACCTTCATCATGGACACCGCGTGCATCTTCTACTTCAACTGCACCAGCACCTCAATCAGGTGCCTCCTCCAGTCGTGATACAAGAAAACAGGCACAACCACCATTATCTGCCAAGAGCGCACCTGCTGGGCCTGCACAGAGTTCTTCTTCTTCCATGGCATCAACAGGGCACAAAAGTGATATTATTTGTCGTCGTTGTAAGGGAGGAGGTCATTATGCGAGAGAATGCAAATCTCCGCGTGTGATGATTGCTACCGCAGATGGTGGATATGAGTCCGCTAGTGACTATGATGAGGAGACTTTGGCTCTTATTACACGTGAAGAACATGGTGGAGATGATTCTGATCATGAGACGCAATACATGGCTCCTGAAGACGCTGACAGGTATGAATGTTTAGTTGCTCAACGTGTTTTGAGTGTGCAGGTCACACAAGCTGAGCAAAATCAGAGGCACAATTTGTTCCATACCAAGGGAGTTGTGAAGGAACGTTCTGTGCGCGTCATAATAGACGGAGGGAGCTGCAACAACTTGGCTAGCATGGACATGGTGGAGAAGCTTTCTCTCACCACAAGACCACATCCACATCCTTACTACATCCAATGGTTCAACAACAGCGGCAAGGTTAAGGTAACACGTACTATTCGTGTGCATTTTAGTATCTCTACATATGCTGATTATATTGATTGTGATGTGGTACCTATGCAAGCATGTTCCTTATTACTTGGTAGACCATGGCAATTTGATAAAAACTCTGTACACAATGGTAGAAACAATCACTATACTCTTGTTCATAAGGATAAAAATATTACTTTGCTTCCTATGACTCCTGATTCCATTTTGAAAGATGATATTAATAGAGCTAATAAAGCAAAACAGGAGAAGAATAAGAGTGAAAATCAGATTGTGGCAAAAGAATTTGAGCAACAAATGAAGCCTAATAATAAACCATCTAGTGTTACTTCTGAAATTAAATTGAAAAGTGCATGTTTATTTGCCACCAAATCTGATATTGATGAGCTAGATTTCAGCAAATCTATTTGCTATGCTTTTGTGTGCAAAGAGGCATTATTTTCATTCGAGGACGTGCCTTCCTCTTTGCCTCCTGCTGTCACTAACATTTTGCAGGAGTTCGCTGACGTCTTTCCACAAGACGTGCCACTGGGATTACCGCCTATTCGAGGGTTTGAGCATCAGATTGACTTAATTCCTGGTGCTTCACTGCCAAACCGAGCACCATACCGTACCAATCCATAGGAGACGAAGGAGATTATGCGTCAAGTACAAGAGCTTCTCGACAAAGGTTATATACGCGAATCCCTTAGTCCTTGTGTTGTTCCTATTATTCTAGTGCCGAAAAAGGATGGTACATCACGTATGTGTGTTGATTGTAGAGGCATTAATAATATTACTATTCGTTATCGTCATCCTATTCCTAGGCTCGATGATATGCTTGATGAATTGAGTGGCTCTACAATATTCTCCAAAGTTGATTTGCGTAGTGGATACCATCAAATTCGTATGAAATTGGGAGATGAATGGAAAACAACATTTAAAACTAAGTTTGGATTATATGAGTGGTTAGTCATGCCTTTTGGGTTAACTAATGCACCTAGTACTTTCATGAGATTAATGAACGAAGTTTTACGTGATTTCATTGGACGATTTGTGGTAGTTTACTTTGATGACATATTGATTTATAGCAGATCTTTGGAAGAACATTTGGAACATTTATGTGCTGTTTTTATTGATCTACGTGATGCACGTTTGTTTGGTAACCTTGGGAAGTGCACCTTTTGCACCGACCGAGTATCTTTTCTTGGCTATGTTGTTACTCCACAGGGAATTGAAGTTGATAAAGCCAAGATTGAAGCTATTGAGAGTTGGCCGCAGCCCAAAACGGTCACACAAGTGAGGAGTTTTCTTGGCCTCGCTGGATTCTATAGGCGTTTTGTGAGAGATTTCAGCAGCATTGCTGCACCTCTCAATGAGCTTACAAAGAAAGATGTGCCTTTTCTTTGGGGTACCGCACAGGAAGAAGCCTTCTCGGTATTGAAAGATAAGTTGACACATGCTCCTTTACTCCAACTTCCTGATTTTAATAAGACTTTTGAGCTTGAATGTGATGCTAGTGGAATTGGATTAGGCGGTGTGTTATTACAAGATGGCAAACCTGTTGCATACTTTTCTGGAAATTTGAGTGGGCCTAGTCTGAATTACTCTACTTATGGTAAAGAATTATATGCTCTTGTTCGGACTTTAGAAACATGGCAACATAATTTATGGCCCAAAGAATTTGTTATACATTCTGATCATGAATCTTTGAAACATATTAAAAGTCAAGCTAAAGTGAATCGTAGACATGCTAAATGGGTTGAATTCATTAAGACTTTTCCTTATGTCATTAAACACAAGAAGGGAAAAGAAAATGTTATTGCTGATGCATTGTCTCACCGCTATACTATGCTTTCACAACTTGACTTCAAAATATTTGGTTTGGAGACCATCAAAGATCAATATGTGCATGATGCTGATTTTAAAGATGTAATGCAGAATTGTAAAGAAGGAAGAATGTGGAACAAGTTTGTCGTTAACGATGGATTTGTGTTTCGTGCTAACAAGCTATGCATTCTAGCTAGCTCTATTCGTCTTTTGTTGTTGCAGGAGGCGCATGGAGGAAGATTAATGGGACACTTTGGCGTGAAGAAGACGGAGGACGTACTTGTTACACATTTCTTTTGGCCAAAGATGAGACAGGATGTTGAGCGTTTTATTGCTCGCTGCACTACATGTCAAAAAGCTAAGTCACGACTCAATCCTCATGGTTTATATATGCCTTTGCCTGTACCTAGTGTTCCTTGGGAGGATATATCTATGGACTTTGTTTTAGGTTTACCTCGAACAAAGAAGGGGAGGGATAGCATATTTGTTGTCGTGGATAGATTCTCGAAAATGGCACACTTTATACCATGTCATAAAAGCGATGATGTTGTTAATGTTGCTGATTTGTTCTTTCGTGAAATTATTCGCTTGCATAGTGTGCGAAATAGTATTGTTTCAGATCGTGATACTAAATTTCTTAGCCACTTTTGGAGATGTTTATGGGCTAAGTTGGGGACTAAACTGCTTTTTAGTACTACTTGTCACCCCCAAACTGATGGACAAACTGAAGTAGTCAATAGAACATTGTCTACTATGCTTAGGGCTGTTTTGAAGAATAATAAGAAAATGTGGAAGGAATGCTTGCCTCATATTGAATTTGCTTATAATCGTTCATTGCATTCTACTACTAAGATGTGCCCTTTTGAAGTTGTGTATGGTTTCCTACCTCGTGCACCTATTGATTTGTTGCCTCTTCCATCTTCGGAGAAGGTTAATTTTGATGCTAAACAACGTGCTGAATTGATTTTAAAAATGCATGAGTTAACTAAGGAAAACATTGAGCGTATGAATGCTAAATATAAACTTGCTGGAGATAAGGGTAGAAAACATGTTGTGTTTGCACCTGGAGATCTTGTTTGGTTACATTTGCGTAAGGATAGATTTCCTGATTTGCGCAAATCAAAGTTAATGCCACGTGCTGATGGTCCCTTTAAGGTGTTAGAGAAAATAAATGATAATGCATATAAACTTGAGCTGCCTGCAGATTTTGGGGTTAGTCCCACTTTTAACATTGCAGATTTGAAGCCTTATTTGGGTGAGGAAGATGCGCTTCCATCGAGGACGACTTCATTTCAAGAAGGGGAGGATGATGAGGACATCAATACAATTGTTACACCCACAGCCCCTGCTGCTATACATACTGGACCAATTACTAGAGCTCGTGCACGCCAACTAAATTACCAGGTACTTTCGTTTCTTGGTAATGATTCTAATGTTCATGAGAATATGATGCTGCCTAAATTGGATACATTTGTTTTGCTTACAAATGAAGGGCCTAGCTTGGAGAAGGATGAACATTGGAGCAAGAACAAGCATGGAGATGATGGCATGCGCAAGGGGAACAAGAACGGAGTTACAAGTGATGATTTCAGGACATTGAAGCCACCATAATGGGTGCATGAAGCCTTGGACGAAATATACAAGATGCCACTTCATAAGTTTCGTCCCGAGGCTATTTTAGGTGCTGCGTCACCTTATTATTGGGCCAGGCCCATGTAATTTCAAAATACATAAGTATAGGCTATTTTTAGAGTACGTATGTGTGGGGAAACAAGAGATAGGGTTGATTTCGGACCCCTCCACCAAGGGCCAAGAAATTCCCCCCTCTTCCTCCATATATACAGCCCTTAGGGCATCGTTTAGACTTCGGGTTTTGTTTAGATTAAAAGTTCGCCATAGCTGCAACTTCGCATACTTCGTTTGTGTTCAACGACCAGACAAAGGCGTCACAGAACCCCACCTTGATCAATAAAGCTTTCATCTTATATTCGCAATATCCAGATTGCAATCTCAGTTTCTTGCTTGTTCTTCGTTTACTCGCAGGAAACAGACCCTCGTGGTCAGGTTGATCGTGCTCCGGCGTGGTCAATAACCTCTCAGAGTTGGTTTAGCGATTGCTAAGGCGCGACGTCCTCGCACGTTCGTAGTCGGATCGTCAAAGTCGACTGCCACCAAAGCGATATCCATCATCTCATCGAAAGACGGGATACCTTTGCCTCTATTATATGGCATGGGGCGCGCGCGGCTAGGGAGGGACTCCAAGTAGGATTCCTCCTACTTGGGAAACCCCCTTAGCTGCCTCTCCTTCCCTCCAACCTATATATATGTGGGGGGGGGGGTATAACTAGAACACACACCAACAATTGTTAGCCGTGTGCGGCGCCCCCCTCAACAGTTTACGCCTCTGGTCATATCTTCGTAGTGCTTAGGCGAAGCCCTGCACGGATCACTTCACAATCACCGGCACCACGCCATCATCCTGACGGAACTCACCTACTTCCTCGACACTCTGCTAGATCAAGAGTTCGAGGGACATGTGCAGAATTCGGAGGTGCATACGTTCTGTGCTTGATCGGTCAGAACGAGAAGAAGTTTGACTACATCAACCGCGTTGTCAAACGCTTCCGCTTTCGGTCTACGAGGGTACGTAGACGCACTCTCCCCCTCTCGTTGCTATGCATCTCCTAGATAGATCTTGCGTGAGCCTAGGAATATTTTTGAAATTGCATGCTACATTTCCCAACAGTGGCATCCGAGCCAGGTCTATGTGTAGATGATATGCACTAGTAGAACACAAAGAGTTACGGGCGGTGATTGTCATACTGCTTACCACCAATGTCTTATCTTGATTCGGCAGTATTGTTGGATGAAGCGGCCCGGACCAACCTTGCATGACCACGTTCACGAGATCGGTTCCACCGACAAACATGGAACTAGTTTTGCATAAAGGTGGCTGGCGGGTGTCTTTTTCTCCAACTTTAGTTGAATCAAATTTGACTGCGGACGGTCCTTGTTGAAGGTTAAAATAGCAAACTTGATAGATCACCGTTGTGGTTTTGATGCGTAGGTAAGAAGGGTTCTTGCTAGAAGGCCGTAGCAGCCACGTAAAACTTGCAACAACAAAGTAGAGGACGTCTAACTTGCTTTTGTAGGGCATGTTGTGATGTGATATGGTCAAGACATGATGTGATATACATTATTGTATGAGATGATCATGTTTTGTAAAAAATTAGTAGCAACTGGCAGGAGCCTTATGGTTGTCTCTTTATTGTATGAATTGCAAACGCCATGTAATTGCTTTACTTTATCACTATGCGTTAGCGATAGTTGTAGAAGCAATAGTTGGGGAGATGACCACGACGCTACGATGGAGATCAAGGTGTCAAGCCAGTGACGATGGAGATCATGACAATGCTTTAGAGATGAGATCAAAAGCACAAGATGATGATGGCCATATCATGTCACATATTTTGATCACATGTGATGTTTATCTTTTATGCATCTTATTTTTCTTATTACGGCGGTAGCATTATAAGATGATCCCTTAACTAAATGTCAAGGTAAAATTGTTCTCCCTGAGTATGCACCATTGCTACAGTTCTTCGTTCGAGGCACCACGTGATGATCGGGTGTGATAGACTCTACGTTCACATACAATGGGTGCAAGACAATTTTGCACATGTAGAATACTTGGGTTAAACTTGACGAGCTTGGCATGTACGGACATGGCCTCGGAACACTGGAGAACTACAGGTCAAACGTGAATCATATAGTAGATATGATCAATGTAGAGATGTTCACCATTGATGACTACTCCATCTCACATGATGATCGGATATGGTTTAGTTGATTTGGATCACGTGTTACTTAGATGACTTGAGGGATGTCTATTTAAGTGGGAGTTATTAAGTAATTTGATTAATATGAACTTAATTTATGATGAACTTAGTCTTGATAGTATTTGCAAATCTATGTTGTAGATCGATAGCTCACAATAAAGCTCCCTTATTTTTGATATGTTCCTAGAGAAAAATAAGTCCAAAGATGATAGTAGCAATGATGCGGACTGGGTCCGTGATCTAAGGATTGTCCTCATTGCTGCATAGAAGAATTATGTCATTGATGCACCGCTAGGTGACAGACCTATTGCAGGAGCAGATGAAGACCTTATGAACATTTGGCAAGCTCGATATGATGACTACTTAATAGTTTAGTGCGCCATGCTTTATGGCTTAGAACCAGGACTTCAAAAAATGTTTTGAACGCCATAGGAGCACATGAGATGTAACAAGAGATGAATTGGTATTTCAGACTCATGCCCATGTCGAGAGGTATGAGATGTCTGACAAGTACTTTGCCTACAAGATGGAGGAGAATGGCTCCGCCAGTGAGCATGTACTTAGAATGTCTAGGTAGTACAATCGCTTGAATCAAATGGGAGTTAATCTTCTCGATAAGATAGTGATTGGCAGAGTTCTCTAGTTACTATCACCAAGCTACTAGAACTTCTTGATGAACTATAATATGCAAGGGATGACGGAAACGATTCCCGAGCTCTTCGTGATGCTGAAATCAGCGAAGGTAGAAATCAAGAAAAAGCATCAAGTGTTGATGGTTGACAAGACCTATAGTTTCAAGAAAAAGGGCGAAGGAAAAGAAAGGGAACTTCAAGAAGAATGAAAAGCAAGTTTCCACTCCTGTGAAGAAGCCCAAAGCTGGACCTAAGCCCGAAACTGAGTGCTTCTACTGCAAAGGGAATGGTCACTGGAAATGGAACTACCCCAAATACTTGGCGGATAAGAAGGATGGAAAAGTAAAAAAAAGGTATGTTTGATATACATGTTATTGATGTGTAGTTTACTAGTGTTGATAGTAACCCCAGGGTATTTGATACCGGTTCAGTTGCTAAGATTAGTAACTCAAAACAGGAGTTGCAAAATGAACAAAGACTAGTTAAGGGCGAGGTGACGATGTGTGTTGGAATTGATTCCAAGGTTGATAAGATCACTATCGCACACTCCCTCTACCTTCGGGATTAGTGTTGGACCTAAATAAATGTTATTTGGTGTTTGTGTTGAGCATGAATTTGATTGGATCATGTTTATTGCAATACGTTTATTCATTTAACTCAGAGAATAATTGTTGTTCTGTTTACATGAATAAAACCTTCTATGGTCATACACCCAATGTAAATGGTTTCTTGAATCTCGATCGTAGTGATAAACATATTCATAATATTGATGCCAAAAGATGCAAAGTTGATAATGATTGTGCAACATACTTGTAGCACTGCCGTTTAGGTCATATTGGTGTAAAGCGCATGAAGAAACTCCATGCAGATGGGCATTTGGAATCACTTGATTATAAATCATTTGATACACGCGAACCTGTAACGCCCACGATGCGGCTATATCTCCCATGTGTCGAAGCACGACTTAGAGGCATAACCGCATTGTAAGCAATGTCGTAAGTGGGGTAATCTTCACACAAACCTTGTACTAAATAAGGAAAGAGTTACATAGTTGGCTTACAATTGCCACGTCACACAATAACATAAATATATCATTACAATCATCCAGATACAATCAAGGTCCGACTATGGAATCAAAATAAAGACAACCCCAAATGCGTAATGTCCCCGATCGACCCAACTGGGCACCACTACTGATCGTCTGGAAAAGAAACATAGTATCGTCCTGAGTCCCCATCGAACTCCCACTTGAGCTCAGTCGAATCTCCTGGATTGACATCATCGGTCCCTGCAAATGGTTTTGGAAGTAATCTGTGAGTCACGGGGACTCAGCAATCTCACACCCTCGCGATCAAGACTATTTAAGCTTATACGTACGGAAGAGGTATGAGGTGGAGCTGAAGCAAGCACTAGCTTATATGGTGGCTAACATACGCAAAAGAGAGCGAGAAGAGAAGGCAAAGGCACGGTCGATAAACTATGATCAAGAAGTGATCCTAGAACAACCTACGTTCAAGCATAACACGAGACCGTGTTCTCTTCCCGGACTCCGCCGAAAAGAGACCATCACGGCTACACACGTTGTTTATTCATTTTAATTAAGTTAAGTTTCAGGTTTTCTACAACCGGACATTAACAAATTCCCATCTGCCCATAACCGTGAGCATGGCTTTCGAAAGTTCAAATCCCTGCAGGGGTGTCCCAACATAGCCCATCACAAGCTTTCATGG
This sequence comes from Triticum aestivum, assembly GCF_018294505.1. Taxonomy (NCBI): domain Eukaryota; kingdom Viridiplantae; phylum Streptophyta; class Magnoliopsida; order Poales; family Poaceae; genus Triticum; species Triticum aestivum. The sequence goes on from NC_057803.1 coordinate 253,717,839, forward strand.
TCAACGAAGGATATTCCTTCTCCAAGACAACCCGATCAGACTCGGAATCCCGGTTACAAGACATCTCGACAATGGTAAAACTAAACCAGCAAAGCCACCCGAATGTGCCGACAAATCTTGATAGGAGCTGCACATATCTCATTCTCAGGGCACACCGGATTGTCCAAGGTTCCGGTAGGCCAGCCCAGAGTTTCCCCTGGTGGCCACCGACAGCTGACAGGTTGGACCAACACTTAGAGGAGCACTAGCCCAGGGGTTTAAAATAAAGATGACCCTTGAGTCCGCGGAACCCAAGGGAAAAATGGGCTAGGTGGCAAATGGTAAAACCAATGTTGGGCATTGCTGGAGGAGTTTTATTCAAGGTGAACTGTCAAGGGGTTCCCATTATAACCCAACCATGTAAGGAACGCAAAATCAAGGAACATAACACCGGTATGACGAAAACTAGGGCGGCAAGAGTGGAACAAAACACCAGGCATAAGGCCGAGCCTTCCACCCTTTACCAAGTATATAGATGCATTAAAGTAAACAAGATAATATAATGATATCCCAACAATAAACATGTTCCAACAAGGAACAAACTCCAATCTTCACCTGCAACTAGCAACGCTATAAGAGGGGCTGAGCAAAGCGGTAACATAGCCAAACAACGGTTTGCTAGGACAAGGTGGGTTAGAGGTTTGACATGGCAATTAGGGAGGCATGATAAAGCATGTGGTACGTATCGTAGCATAGGCATAGCAATAGAGCGAGCAACTAGCAAGCAAAGATAGAAGTGATTTCGAGGGTATGGTCATCTTGCCTGCAAAGTTCTCCGAGTTGACGTAAGCTTGATCCTCATAAACGTTCTCAACATGTTCCTTGATCACGTACTCGTCTCCCGGCTCTACCCAAGCAAGAACACAAGCAAAGGGAGACACAATCAACCACGGTGCAATGCGCAACCAACATGATGCAAAACATGGCATGATATGCGGGATGTGATATGCGATGCATATGCATGTTTCGGAAAGGAAAGAATGAACCTGGCCACTGGAAAGATGAGTTGATTTCGGTCGAAATCGATATAAAGATCACCAGAATCGGATGCACGGTTTGCAAATGGCAAGCAAAACAAATATGGCACCGATCTACGATTAACAGCACGAGGCCATCTAAATGCATCAAGAACAACAAGCTACTTCACTCTGACATAGCAAAAAATCACATGGCAGTGATCCACTCAAGATGCTTGACAAAGGATGAACACTGAGCTATGGCTAATTCACAAAATAGCAGGTTCAAACAAGCATGGCAAAAGTGCAAAAGATACCAGGTTACAGACTTAGAGAAAATAACATGTCAGGAATTTAATATCAGGAAGCCATGTTTAGAGCAAGATAACAACATGCTACAGGAACATATCATGGCAAAGTAAGGCATGGCATGAAGCTACTCAAAGCATACAACAAAAGTCCCTTACTGACCATAAGCCAAAAGGGATCAGAAAATACAATGGCATCCATGTGAACATAGCAAGTTTCGTTAACAGATTCAGACTTAGCAGAAAACTGGAACAAGGCAAAACAGATATTAAGTAGGCATGTTTACGAGCTTGATGAACTCACCACAAGGAATTGCATGACAAACTAAGCATACACCCAGCAAGTGGACATGGCAGAGAAGCTAAACATGGCAAGAACAACCTCATAGCATGAATGGATCAACTACAACAACCTCGACAAAATTGCTTAACATGTAAACAATTTGCCAGGAATATTTTATAGCAAAAGTAGAGCACGATTGAGTCAAGCTAGGGGACTCCATAATTGCAAAATAAGACATGGATGGATAGAGCATAACAGTATCTCCAAAACATCCTTACTGATCATGCTCAAAAGAGGCATGAACCACTCTGTAGCAACAACAATACATGGCATAAAAATATTATCAGGGAAAAGACTTGGAAGATTTCTAAGTCCGTGAAATCAGCAACATTACGAGAGCTACTTTTCATGCTTGTGCTTGTGATGAGGACATCATTACCATTGTTACACCCACAGCCCCTACTGTTACATATACTGGACCAATTACTAGAGCTCGCGCATGCCAACTAAATTAGCGGGTACTTTCGTTTCTTGGTAATGATTCTAATGTTCATGAGATTATGATGCTGCCTAAATTGGATACATTTGTTTTGCTTACAAATGAAGGGCCTAGCTTGGAGAAGGATGAACATTGGAGCAAGAACACACATGGAGTTGATGGCATGCGCAAGGGGATCAAGAACGGAGTTACAAGTTATGATTTCAAGACTTTAAAGCCGCCAGAAGGAGTGCATGAAGCCTTGGACGAAATATACAAGATGCCACTTCATAATATTCGTCCATAGGCTATTCTAGGTGCTGCGTCACCTTATTAATGGGCCAGGCCCATGTAATTTCGAAATACTTAAGTATAGGCTATTTTTAGAGTCCGTATGTGTGGGGAAACAAGAGTTAGGGTTGGTTTCGGACCCCACCCTCAAGGGCCACGAAATTCCCCCTCTTTCTCCATATATACAGCCCTTAGGGCGTCGTTTAGACTTTGGGTTTTGTTTAGATTAAAAGTTCGCCATAGCTGCAACTTCGCGTACTTCATTTGTGTCCAACGACCAGACCAAGACGTCACAGAACCCCACCTTGATCAATAAAGCTTTCATCTTATATTCGCAATATCCAGATTGCAATCTCAGTTTCTTGCTTGTTCTTCGTTTGCTCGCAGGAAACAGACCCTCGTGGTCAGGTTGATCATGCTCCGGCGTGGTCAATAACCCTCGGAAGTTGGTTTAGCGATTGCTAAGGCACGACGTCTCGCACGTTCGTAGTCGGATCGTCAAAGTCGACTCCCACAGAAAACGATAGCCACCATCTCATCGAAACATCGGGACACCTTAGTCCTTGTGTTGTTCCTATCATTTTAGTGCCGAAAAAGGATGGTACGTCGCGTATGTGCGTTGATTGTAGAGGCATAAATAATATTACTATTCGTTATCGTCATCCTATTCCTAGGCTAGATGATATGCTTGATGAATTGAGTGGCTCTACAATATTCTCCAAAGTTGATTTGCGTAGTGGATACCATCAAATTCGTATGAAATTGGGAGATGAATGGAAAGCAGCATTTAAAACTAAGTTTGGATTATATGAGTGGTTAGTCATGCCTTTTTGGTTAACTAATGCACCTAGTACTTTCATGAGATTAATGAACGAAGTTTTACGTGCTTTCATTGGACGATTTGTGGTAGTTTACTTTGATGACATATTGATTTATAGCAAATCTTTGGAGGAACATTTGGAACATTTACGTGCTGTTTTTATTGCTCTACGTGATGCACGTTTGTTTGGAAACCCTAGAAAGTGCACCTTTTGCACCGACCGAGTATCTTTTCTTGGCTATGTTGTTACTCCACAGGGAATTGAAGTTGATAAAGCCAAGATTGAAGCTATTGAGAGTTGGCCGCAGCCCAAAACGGTCACACAAGTGAGGAGTTTCCTTGGCCTCGCTGGTTTCTATAGGCGTTTTGTGAGAGATTTCAGCACCATTGCTGCACCTCTCAACGAGCTTACAAAGAAGGATGTGCCTTTTGTTTGGGGTATCGCACAGGAAGAAGCCTTCACGGTATTGAAAGATAAGTTGACACATGCTCCTTTACTCCAACTTCCTGATTTTAATAAGACTTTTGAGCTTGAATGTGATGCTAGTGGAATTGGATTAGGAGGTGTGTTATTACAAGATGGAAAACTTGTTGCATACTTTTCTGAAAAATTGAGTGGGCCCAGTCTGAACTATTCTACTTATGATAAAGAATTATATGCTCTTGTTTGGACCTTAGAAAGGTGGCAACATTATTTATGGCCCAAGGAATTTGTTATACATTCTGATCATGAATCTTTGAAACACATTAAAAGTCAAGAAAAACTGAACTGTAGACATGCTAAATGTGTTGAATTCATTGAGACTTTCCCTTATGTCATTAAACACAAGAAGGGTAAAGAAAATGTTATTGATGATGCCTTATCTCGTCGTTATACTATGCTTTCACAACTTGACTTTAAAATATTTGGTTTGGAGACCATCAAAGATCAATATGTTCATGATGCTGAATTTAAAGATGTATTGCAGAATTGTAAGGAAGGGAGAACTTGGAACAAGTTCGTTCTTAACGATGGATTTGTGTTTCGTGCTAACAAGCTATGCATTCCAGCTAGCTCCGTTCGTCTTTTGTTGTTGCAGGAGGCGCATGGAGGAGGATTAATGGGACACTTTGGCGTCAAGAAGACGGAGGATATACTTTCTACACATTTCTTTTGGCCAAAGATGAGACGGGATGTTGAGCGTTTTGTTGCTCGCTGCACTACATGTCAAAGAGCTAAGTCACGACTCAATCCTCATGGTTTATATATGCCTTTGCCTGTACCTAGTGTTCCTCGGGAGGATATATCTATGGACTTTGTTTTAGGTTTACCTCGAACAAAGAAGGGGAGGGATAGCATATTTGTTGTCGTGGATAGGTTCTCGAAAATGGCACACTTTATACCATGTCATAAAAGCGATGATGCTGTTAATGTTGCTGATTTCTTCTTTCGTGAAATTATTCGCTTACATGGTGTGCCAAATACTATTGTTTCAGATCGTGATACTAAATTTCTTAGCCACTTTTGGAGATGTTTATGGGCTAAGTTGGGGACTAAGCTGCTTTTTAGTACTACTTGTCACCCCCAAAACTGATGGACAAACTGAAGTAGTCAATAGAACATTGTCTACTATGCTTAGGGCTGTTTCGAAGAATAACAAGAAAATGTGGGAAGAATGCTTGCCTCATATTGAATTTGCTTATAATCGTTCATTGCATTCTACTACTAAGATGTGCCCTTTTGAAATTGTGTATGGTTTCCTACCTCGTGCACCTATTGAATAGTTGCCTCTTCCATCTTCAGAGAAGGTTAATTTTGATGCTAAAGAACGTTTTGAATTGATTTTAAAAATGCATGAGTTAACTAAGGAAAACATTGAGCGTATGAATGCTAAATATAAACTTGCTGGAGATAAGGGTAGAAAACATGTTGTGTTTGCGCCTGGAGATCTTGTTTGGTTACATTTGCGTAAAGATAGATTTCCTAATCTGCGCAAATCAAAGCTAATGCCACGTGCTGATGGTCCTTTTAAGGTGTTAGAGAAAATAAATGATAATGCATATAAACTTGAGCTACCTGTAGATTTTGGGGTTAGTCCCACTTTTAACATTGCAGATTTGAAGCCTTATTTGGGTGAGGAAGATGCGCTTCCGTCGAGGACGACTTCATTTCAAGAAGGGGAGGATGATGAGGACATCAATACCATTGTTACACCCACAGCCCCTACTGTTACATATACTGGACCAATTACTAGAGCTCGCACACGCCAATTAAATTACCAGGTACTTTCGTTTCTTGGTAATGATTCTAATGTTCATGAGATTATGATGCTACCTAAATTGGATACATTTGTTTTGCTTACAAATGAAGGGCCTAGCTTGGAGAAGGATGAACATTGGAGCAAGAACACACATGGAGTTGATGGCATGCGCAAGGGGATCAAGAACGGAGTTACAAGTGATGATTTCAGGACTTTGAAGCCGCCATAAGGAGTGCATGAAGCCTTGGACGAAATATACAAGATGCCACGTCATAATATTCGTCCATAGGCTATTCTAGGTGCTGCTTCACCTTATTAATGGGCTAGGCCCATGTAATTTCGAAATACTTAAGTATAGGCTATTTTTAGAGTCCGTATGTGTGGGGAAACAAGAGTTAGGGTTGGTTTCGGACCGCACCCTCAAGGGCCACGAAATTCCCCCTCTTTCTCCATATATACAGCCCTTAGGGCGTCGTTTAGACTTTGGGTTTTGTTTAGATTAAAAGTTCGCCATAGCTGCAACTTCGCGTACTTCGTTTGTGTCCAACGACCAGACCAAGACGTCACAGAACCCCACCTTGATCAATAAAGCTTTCATCTTATATTCGTAATATCCAGATTGCAATCTCAGTTTCTTGCTTGTTCTTCGTTTGCTCGCAGGAAACATACCCTCGTGGTCAGGTTGATCGTGCTCCGGCGTGGTCAATAACCCTCGGAAGTTGGTTTAGCGATTGCTAAGGCGCGACGTCTCGCACGTTCGTAGTCGGATCGTCAAAGTCGACTCCCACATAAAACGATAGCCACCATCTCATCGAAACATCGGGACACCTTAGCCTCTATCAGCTTGTCACCACAAAGATCACAAAAATACATGGCATACACCCCTGGAAAGATGGCATGGCATACTTCAAAACATATGTAGGGCTCAAGATCATAGGAGGAACACATTAATCATGGCAAAAATGACAAATGTCCAAATTCTGATAAGAATCTGAAACTAACATTACATAGCACTCTTGCAACAAAATTTAGGGCATCAAGATGAGCTCAAATGAACATGGTGCAATGGAATGAAATGAAGTACTCATCGAGACGAACAATTTGATATGCTACACGCCCAAACAGAGCCACTGGTGCAAAGTTATGGCATGATGAAATATGCTAAAAAGGCTGGGGACTTGGGAGAAAAAATGAGGTCAACCTCTCCATATCTAGGGTTTACTGTAGCGGTCGGGCGTACGCGAACCGAGGTGGCTCGAGCTCCCTGGAGCTGAGGTAGATCCCGGCCGGGGCTCGCGGGAGAGACGACGGGGCGGCGCGGGCGGAGACCAGCGAGGCGCGGCGGAGCTTGGACGCGGTCGGGCGGCGGCTGGACGCGGCATCGGGGTGGCGCGGGGTCGGCGGCGCTTGCCGGCGTCGACGGCGACCGGCGAGGTCGGTTGTGGTGGCTGGCGGCAAAGAAGGCGAACGGTGGCAAGGCGGAGGGCGGCACGGGTCGTCGGGCGGCGGGGAGAAGACTGGGCGGCGCGGGGCGCCGGATGGGCTTCGGGGGCCCTCCTCGGGCCCAGGCGGGCCACGGCGCGGGAGGCGGCCGGCAGGACACGCGGCGCTCTCTGATTGGTCCGGGCGTGGCGGCGATTTCGTCTAGCGGCGAGCGGACACGTCCGGCCGCGCGGAGGGGAGAGGGATCTAGGGTTTGGTCCGAAAATTTCGGGGGAGATGCCTTTTTATTGGTAGAGGGAGCTAGGAGGCTCCAAATTGAGCACGGTTTGCGGCCACGCGATCGTGATCGAACGACCGAGATGATGGAGTGGGTTTTGGTGGGTTTTGTGCCACTTTGGAGGCGTTTTGGGCTGCAACACACACGAGGCCTTCTCGGTTCCTTGGTTAACCGTTGGAGCATCAAACGATGTCCAAATGGCACGAAACTTGACAGGTGGTCTACCGGTAGTAAACCAAGGCCGCATGACAAGTCTCGCTCCAATCCGAAAATGTTTAACATCCACACACGAAAAGAGGTAAAAGGGGACACCGCAGGACATAGGAGCGCCGGAATGCAAAATGGAGAACGGGGAAAATGCTCGGATGCATGAGACGAACACGTATGCAAATGCGATGCACAGGATGACATGAGATGAGATGCATGACAAAGACAAAAGCAACACGGAGACAAAAACCTGACACGAGGAAATATCAAAACTTAGTGCCGGAAATGGCAAGAGTTGGAACACAAATATGGCAAGTTACATATGGGGTGTTACAACACTCCACCACTACGAAAGGATCTCGTCCCGAGATCTAGGACTGGAAAAACTCCGGATATTCGGAATGAAGGTGGTCGTCGCGTTCCCAGGTGGATTCACGGTCGGAATGATGTGACCACTTCACTTTCAGGAATTTGATAGACTTGTTGCGAGTCTTGCGCTCAGTTTCTTCAAGAATAGCAACGTGGTGCTCATGATAATACATGTCTTCTTGGAGATCAATCTCTTCGAAGTTGTTGGTGCGGTCAGGAGTTTTGAAACACTTGCAGAGTTGAGACACGTGAAACACGTCGTGCACATTTGCAAAGTTGGATGAAAGCTCAAGTTGATAGGCGAGATCGCTTCTTTTGCCAATGATCTTGAAAGGACCCACGTATCTAGGGGCAAGCTTCCCTTTGATACCAAAGCGACGAGTACCTTTCATTGGAGAGACGCGGAGGTAGACATGGTCTCCGATCTCGAAAGCCAAGTCACGATGCTTGCTATCATAGTAACTCTTCTGGCGCGATTGCGCGGCTTTGAGATTTTCACGAATGACTTTGCACATTTCTTCAGCCTCTTTGATCAAGTCATTTATAAGAAGTTGGCGTTCACCAGTCTCTGACCAGTTTAGAGGAGTACGGCACTTCCTGCCATAGAGAATCTCGAATGGGGCCTTGCCCAAACTTGCTTGGAAGCTGTTGTTGTAGGAGAACTCGCATATGGAAGACAATCTTCCCACTTCACACCGAAGGAAATGACACAAGCCCTGAGCATATCTTCAAGAATTTGATTGACTCGCTCTACTTGGCCACTAGTTTGAGGATGAAAAGTTGTGCTGAAGCGAATGTTGGTGCCCATGGCCTTCTGAAAGGAATCCCAGAACTTAGAGGTGAAGATGCCACCACGATCTGAAGATATCAACTATGGAATGCCGTGCAGAGAGAAAATCCTGGAGGTATATAGCTCTGCCAACTGAGCTGCTGTGATAGATTCTTTGATAGGAAGAAAATGAGCCACTTTAGTGAGCTTGTGGATGACAACAAAGATAGCATCATTGCCATGCTTGGACTTTGGAAATCCAGTCATGAAGTCCATCTCAATATGGTCAAACTTCCATTCTGGAATGGCGAGAGGTTGGAGGAGACCAGCTGGTCATTGGTGTTCTGCTTTCACTCTTCTGCAGACATCACATTCATTCACAAACTGAGCAATCTCGCACTTCATTCGAGTCCAGCAAAACGACTGCTTGAGGTCCTGGTACATCTTTGTACTTCCAGGGTGAATAGAGTGGAGTGAATTGTGAGCCTTGTTCATAATGACTTTACGAAGGTCACCTTTGGGAACAACAATGCGATCCTCGAAGAATAGAGTATCCTTGTCATCAAGGCGATAGCACTTGTACTTGGGTTGACTCTTGGCAATCCCAATCTTCACCTTCTTCACCATAGCATCAAGAAGTTGAGCATCGCGAATCTGATCTTCCAAAGTAGGAGAGACTTGGAGGTTGGCAAGGTATCCTTGAGGAACAACTTGGAGATTAAGTTTGCGGAAAGCTTCACAAAGCTCTAGTTGGTAGGGCTTGAGAATCAAACTGTTGCAGTAAGCCTTCCCGCTCAATGCGTCAGCAATTACATTGGCCTTGTCTGGAGTATCTTCAATACTCGGATTATACTCTTGAATCATTTTGACCCAATGAGTCTGCCTAAGGTTGAGGTTTGGCTAAGTGGAGATGTACTTGAGGCTCTTATGATTAGTGAAGATGTCCACCTTTCTTCCCAATAAGAGATGTCTCCATGTTAACAGAGCATGGACAACTGCCGCCAACTCGAGGTCATGAGTGGGGTAGTTCTTTTCGTTGGGCTTCAACTGGCGAGAGGTATAGGCCACAACTTTCTTCTCTTGCATCAACACTGCACCGAGACCTTGAAGGGAAGCATCATAGAAGACCTCGAACGGTTTGGATTCATCAGCAGGAGTCAGAACTGGAGCATTGACTAACTTCTCTTTGAGGGTGTTGAAAGCGATGTCGCATTCAGGCGACCAGACATACTTCGCATGCTTCTGGAGAAGGTTGGAAAGAGGCTTCGCGATCTTAGAGAAGTTCTCAACGAACCTTCGACAATAGCCTGCGAGCCCAAGGAAGCTGTGGAGTTGCTTCACATTCTGAGGCGGTTCCCAATTCACAATTGCAGACACCTTCTCAGGATTAACAGCTATGCCCTTGGCAGAGATGATATGCCCAAGGTAGAGAACCTCATCGAGCCAAAACTCGCACTTTGAAAACTTCGCATAGAACTGATGTTCTCCGAGCTTATCCAGCACCAATCTCAAGTGTTTGGCATGATCCTCCTTGTTCTTGGAAAAGACCAAAATGTCATCGAGGTAGACCAAGGCGAAGTCATTTGTGTAGGCGTTGAAGATGAAGTTCATCATGCGAGAGAATGTTGGAGGAGCATTGACGAGGCCTAAAGACATGACCGTGTATTCATATGTACCATAGCTTATTCTGAACGCCATCTTGGGGATATCCTCTTCACGAATACGAATCTGATGATAGCCCATATGGAGGTCAAGCTTGGAGAATACTTGAGCACCTTTGAGTTGTTCGAAAAGCTCATTGATGTTGGGAAGTGGCTACTTCTTCTTTATGGTCTTCTTGTTCAATGGACGGTAGTCGACACAAAGTTGGTCCGTTCCATCCTCCCTCTTGGCAAAAAGAACACCACAGCCCCATGAAGAAGAACTTGGTCGGATAAGACCCATACGCTCTTGAATATCGAGTTGCTTCTTCAGCTCCTTCAACTCTTCAGGTCCAAGCTTGCTAGGACGTTTGCAAACAAGTTCTGTGCCAGGCTCAAGATCGATGACGAATTCAACTGGCCGGTGAGGAGGCATTCCTGGAAGCTCTTCTGGAAAGACGTCTTGATATTCACACATGACTGGAATCTGAGATATGGCATCCAACTCGCCCTTCTCGTTGAGAGAAAACAGTCGAATGGTATCATCACGAGCAGCAAAGACGATTACATCCTCAGACGAATGTGTTATTTGAATCTGCCTGACAGCACAATCAAGCCTCCTTGTGCTTAGAAAGCTAGTCCATTCCGAGAATAAGATCAATATCCGAGTCACCAAGAACATTAGGAGAAGACAGAAACTTATAGTCGCCCATCGTGATGGTAACATCCGGAACCATGGAGTTAGCGTTCATGCGTTTACCCAGTGAGACAACTGCTAGCGGACTAGGCAAAACTTGGAAAGCCAACTCATGCTTAGATGCAAATTGTCTTGAGATGAAACAATGCGATGCACCAGTGTGAAAAAGAACTTTTGCAGGAATATCGTTAACAGGAAGGTTACCCATAATCACATCTGACGAGTCCTCTGCCTGAGCTGCGTTCATCATGTTGACCTTTGCAAACTTGGGATTATGCTTGACCACTGCGGTACTAGCAGATCTCACAGGAGGAGGAGGAAGAAGCCTCTGATTGAAGCATTTGTTGGCATAGTGACCCTTCTGCTGACACTTGTTGCGCCTGACCTCCGAGAGCGGACGGTGATACGGAGCACTTGTTCTTGGAGCATGAGACGAAGTCTTGTTCTGAAAGCCTGGGTTGGGTGGGTGGGAAGATCCATTGCCACCTTTGCTCTTCTGCTGATAAGGCTGACGGAACGGAGGAGGAGGAGGCAACCAATACTTTTGCTGCTTAGTTGCCACTTGAGTTGAGGAAGAAGGAGTTGCATCCCTGACTCGCTTCTTGGAAGCATCGCACTTAAGCTTAGCAGTCTCTTGTTTCAGTGCCATGTTGTAGAACTCATCGTACTTCTTCGGCTCAAAAAGCATGAGAGCTAGTTGGAGATCTTCTCTGAGGCCACCTCTGAACTGATAAATCATGCTCTTCTCGTCAGGGACGTCTCGCTTAGCGAAACGAGCGAGCTTCTGGAACATGATGTTATATTGGTAAACAGACAAACTGCCTTGCTTCAGGTTGCATAACTCCTCACACTTGCTCTCAACAACACTCTGAGGAATGTGGTGAACTTTCAAGTCTTAACGAAATTCATCCCAGGTAATCACACGACCTCCTCTGGAATCTTTGTATTGCTGATACCACTCAGCATCTTGGTCTTTGAGTTGGTACGAGGCAAATTTGACACAGTCCTCAGGCCTGACGTTGCTACACTCGAAATGCTTGCAGATATCCACAAGCCAATCATCAGCTTCTGTTGCCTCAACACAGTTACTAAAGGTCTTTGGCTGGTTTGTGAGGAACTGGTTCAGTGTAGCAAACTGATTCTGATTGTTGCCATGGCCTTGATTTCCTTGGTTGCGCTCTTGCAAGAGTTGCATAAGCATCGGCGTGTTGGCATTGGTAGCGGCCATCACAGCTTGCGATGCCTCCGGAGGTGGAGGTGGTTGTGGCGGTTCAGGATTCTGACGCGTTGCAGGAGCCATCCTGAAGAGGGTGACATCCGTTAGCATCATGACAGATATATAATGAAGCTGAATCAATGGATTGAAATTGCAACATATAGCCTCAACATTCGAACAAGAATGAACGAATGCAATCCAAATTAAATGGTCACACTTCCATAAATTGATAAGCCACTTAGATAGAGGTAGATGAATAAAACAACAAGGTACGGACAAGAACAAATACTTGGTGAGGATTACCCAATGACAAACCAAATATTCGCGGAAGAAATACTAGAGCTACATGAATTCCCACCTATGAAACTCCTGAAATTTTCCCGATTATGCAATCGGGTGTTGGGGATACAGGGGAAGCATAATATCTCACCCAAAGCTAGCAAATCCTACATCCAGCTGTATCCATCCTTCAACACATAACCAAGAAACCTTCGGAAATCATTTACCTCAACCTTCAAAAAGCATCCGTTATACGAGTCATGACAATACTCCCGAACTCCTGCCCCAGTACTGGGTGGCGTCGAGGTTATCTCACCAACAACTGCATAAAAGAGATTTTCGATGTCGGCGAGCTCAGGTATTCCAGAACTGCAACGATAAAATTGTGAAGACAACACCTCGGAGCTCAACTCCCCGGGACACTGCCACAACCCCTAAATGTCAGAAAGCACGAAGAACAATGTTCTCGTCACAAAACCATCGAAATGATTCCAAGATACCCACGTGATCCTAATTTTTTTAGTGAAATTTGAGAAGAGAAGAGTCAAAACTCTACGTCACAATGCCTCACCAGAGCAACGACGGGACTGAGGAGAAAAAAGAATCCTACTCTCCGATATATATAATCCTAAAAGACTCAAAACATTTTTTCTAGACACAGCAACGCCAACGATTTGATCAAGCAGGGGACTCCTAAGTGTGGGCTGGCTCTGATTACGAACTTGTAACGCCCACGATGCGGCTATATCTCCCACGTGTCGAAGCACGACTTAGAGGCATAACCGCATTGTAAGCAATTTCGCAAGTGGGGTAATCTTCACACAACCCATGTACTGAATAAGGAAAGAGTTACATAGTTGGCTTACAATCGCCACGTCACACAAAAGCATAAATATATCATTACAATCATCCAGTCACAATCAAGGTCCGACTACGGAACCAAAATAAAGACAACCCCAAATGCGTAATGTCCACGATCGACCCAACTGGGCACCACTACAGATCGTCTGGAGAAGAAACATAGTATCGTCCTGAGTCCTCATCGAACTCCCACTTGAGCTCAGTCGAATCTCCTGGAATGACATCATCGGCCCCTGCAAATGGTTTTGGAAGTAATCTGTGAGTCACGGGGACTCAGCAATCTCACACCCTCACGATCAAGACTATTTAAGCTTATAGGTATGGAAGAGGTATGAGGTGGAGCTGCAGCAAGCACTAGCTTATATGGTGGCTAACATACGCAAAAGAGAGCGAGAAGAGAAGGCAAAGGCACGGTCGATAAACTATGATCAAGAAGTAATCCTAGAACAACCTACGTTCAAGCATAACACGAGACCGTGTTCTCTTCCCGGACTCTGCCGAAAAGAGACCATCACGGCTACACACGCTGTTGATTCATTTTAATTAAGGAAAGTTTCAGGTTTTCTACAACCGGACATTAACAAATTCCCATCTGCCCATAACTGCGGGCACAACTTTCGAAAGTTCAAATCCCTGCAGGGGTGTCCCAACTTAGCCCATCACAAGCTCTCACGATCAACAAAGGATATTCCTTCTCCCAAGACAACCTGATCAGACTCTGAATCCCGGTTACAAGACATCTCGACAATGGTAAAACTAAACCAGCAAAGCCACCTGAATGTGCCGAAAAATCCCGATAGGAGCTGCACATATCTCGTTCTCAAGGCACACCGGATTATCTAAGGTTCCGGTAGGCCAGCCCAGAGTTGCCCTTGGTGGCCACCGGCAGCTGACAGGTTGGCCCAACACTCAGAGGAGCACTAGCCCGGGGGTTTAAAATAAAGATGACCCTTGAGTCCGCGGAACCCAAGGGAAAAGAGGCTAGGTGGCAAATGGTAAAACCAATGTTGGGCATTGTTGGAGGAGTTTTATTTAAGGCGAACTGTCAAGGGGTTCCCATTATAACCCAACCGTGTAAGGAACACAAAATCAAGTAACATAACACCGGTATGACGGAAACTAGGGCGACAAGAGTGGAACAAAACACCAGGCATAAGGCCGAGCGTTCCACCCTTTACCAAGTAAATAGATGCATTAAAGTAAACAAGATAATATAATGATATCCCAATAATAAACATGTTCCAACAAGGAACAAACTCCAATCTTCACCTGCATCTAGCAACGCTATAAGAGGGGCTGAGCAAAGTGGTAACATAGCCAAACAACGGTTTGCTAGGACAAGGTGGGTTAGAGGTTTGACATGGCAATTAGGGAGGCATGATAAAGCATGTGGTACATATCGTAGCATAGGCATAGCAATAGAGCGAGCATCTAGCAAGCAAAGATAGAAGTGATTTCGAGGGTATGGTCATCTTGCCTGCAAAGTTCTCCGAGTTGACGTAAGCTTGATCCTCGTAAACGTTCTCAACGTGTTCCTCGCTCACATACTCGTCTCCTGGCTCTACCCATGCAAGAACACAAGCAAAGGGAGACACAATCAACCATGGTGCAATGCGCAACCAACATGATGCAAAACATGGCATGATATGCGGGATGTGATATGCGATGCATATGCATGTTTCAGAAAGGAAAGATTGAACCAGGCCTCAACTTGGAAAACCAAGAGTGCCACTAGAAAGATGAGTTGATTTCGATCGAAATCGATATAAATAATCACCGGAATCGGATGCACGGTTTGCAAATGGCAAGCAAAACAAACATGGCACCGATCTGCGATTAACAGCACGAGGCCATCTAAATGCATCAAGAACAACAAGCTACTGCACTCTGACATAGCAACAAATCACATGGCAGTGATCCACTCAAGATGCTTGACAAAATATGAACACTGAGCTACGGCTAATTCACACAATAGCAGGTTCAAACAAGCATGGCAAAAGTGCAAAAGATATCAGGTTACAGACTTAGAGAAAATAACATGTCAGGAATTTAATATCAGGAAGTCATGTTTAGAGCAAGATAACAACATGCTACAGGAACACATCATGGAAAAGCAAGGCATGGAATGAAGCTACTCAAAGCATACAACAAAAGTCCCTTACTGACCATAAGCCAAAAGGGATAAGGAAATACAATGGCATCCATGTGAACATCTCAAGTTTCGTTAACAGATTCAGACTTAGCAGAAAACTGGAACAAGGCAAAACAGATATTAAGTAGGCATGTTTACGAGCTCGATGCACTCACCACAAGGTATTGCGTGACAAACTAAGCATACACCCAAAAAGTAGACATGGCAAAGAAGCTAAACATGGCAAGAACAACCTCCTAGCATGAATGGATCAACTACAACAACCTCGGCAAAATTGCTTAACACGTAAACAATCTGCCAGGAACATTTTATAGCAAAAGTAGAGCACGATTGAGTCAAGCTACGGGACTCCACAATTGCAAACAAAGACATGGATGGATAGAGCATAACAGTATCTCCAAAACATCATTACTTATCATGCTCAAAAGAGGCATGGATCACTCTGTAGCAACAAGAATACATGGCACAAAAATATTATCAGGGAAAAGACTTAGAAGATTTCTAAGTCCCTGAAATTAGCAACATTACGAGAGCTACTTTGCATGCTTGTGCTAGTCACCACAAAGATCACAAAAATACATGGCATACACCCCTGGAAAGATGGCATGGCATACTTCAAAACACATGTAGGGCTCAAGATCATAGGAGGCACACATTAATCATGGCAAAAATGACAAATGTCCAAATTCTGATAAGAATCTGAAACTAACATTACATAGCACTCTTGCAACAATATTTAGGGCATCAAGATGAGCTCAAATGAACATGGTGTAATGGAATGAAATGAAGTACTCATCGAGACGAACAATTTGATATGCTACACGCCCAAAACGGAGCCACGGGTGCAAAGTTATGACATGATGAAATATGCTAAAAGGCTGGGGACTTAGGAGAAAAAATGAGGTCAACCTCTCTAGATCTAGGGTTTACTGTAGCGGTCGGGCACACGCGAACCGAGGCAGCTCGAGCTCGCCGGAGCTGAGGTAGATCCCGGCCGGGGCTCGCCGGAGAGACGACGGGGCGACGCCGGCGGAGACCGGCGAGGCGTGGCGGCGCTTGGACGCAGTCGGGCGGCGGCTGGGCGCGACGTCGGGGCGGCGCGGGGTCGGCGGCGCTTGCCGGCGTCGATGCCGACCGGCGAGGTCGGCTGCGGTGGCTCGCGGCGGAGAAGGCGAACGGCGGCGAGGCGGAGGGCGGCGCGGGTCGTCGGGCGGCGGGTAGACGACAGGGCGGCACGGGGCGCCGGATGGGCCTCGGGGGCCCAGGTGGGCCGCGGCGCGGGAGGCGGCCGGCGGGACACGCGGCGCTCCTTGATTGGTCCAGACGCGGCGGCGATTTCGTCCGGCGGCGGGCGGACACGTCCGGCCGCGCGGAGGGGAGTGGGATCTAGGGTTTGGTCCGAAAAGTTCGGGGGGGGGGGGTGCATTTTTATAGGTAGAGGGAGCTAGGAGGCTCCAAATTGAGCACGGTTTGCGGCCACGCGATTCTGATCGAACGACCAAGATGATGGAGGGGGTTTAGGTGGGTTTTGGGCCACTTTGGAGGGGTGTTGGGCTGCAACACATACGAGGACTTCTGGGTTCCTCGGTTAACCGTTGGAGCATCAAACGAAGTCCAAATGGCACGAAACTTAATAGGCGGTCTACCGGTAGTAAACCAAGGCTACATGACAAGTCTCAGTCCAATCCGAAAATGTTTAACATCCACACACGAAAAGAGGTAAAATGGGACACCGGAGGACATAGGAGCGCCGGAATGCAAAACGGACAACGGGGAAAATGCTCAGATGCATGAGACGAACACGTATGCAAATGCGATGCACATGATGACATGATATGAGATGCATGACAAAGACAAAAGCAACACGGAGACAAAAACCCGACACGAGGAAATATCATAACTTAGTGCTGGAAATGGCAAGAGTTGGAATACAAATATGGCAAGTTACATACGGGGTGTTACAGAACCATCCCTCATGGGCAAGATGACTAAAACTACGTTCTCCGGAACAACGGAGCGAGCCAATTACTTATTGGAAATAATACATACTAATGTATGTGGTCCAATGAGTGTTGAGGCATGCGGTGAGTATCGTTATCTTCTGACCTTCATAGATGATTTGAGCATATATGGGTATATCTACTTAATGAAAGACAAGTCTAAAACATTTGAGAAGTTCAAAGAATTTCAGAGTGAAGTGGAGAATCATCGTAACAAGAAAATAGAGTTTCTAGGATCTGATCGCGGAGGCGAATATATGATTTACGAGTTTGCCCTTCCTGTAGAACAATGTGGAATAGTTTCACAACTCACGCCACCTAGAACACCACAACTTAATGGTGTGTCTGAACGTCGTAACCGTACTTTATTAGATATGGTGCGATCTATGATGTCTCTTACCGATTTACCACTATCGTTTTGGGGTTATGCATTAGAGACAACTGCATTCACATTAAATAGGGCACTGTCTAAATCCGTTGAGATGACACCGTATGAACTATGGTTTGGCAAGAAACCTAAGCTGTTGTTTCTTAAAGTTTGGGTTTGTGAAACTTATGTCAAAAGGCTTCATCCTGATAAGCTCGAACCCAAATCGGAGAAGTGCATCTTCATAGGATACCCAAGGAAACAATTGGGTACACCTTCTACCACAGATCCGAAGGCAAGATCTTTGTTGCCGAGAATGGAAGCTTTCTAGAGAAGGAGTTTCTCTCGAAAGAAGTGAGTGGGAGGAAAGTAGAACTTGATGAGGTAATTGTACCTTCCCTCAAATTGGAAAGTAGCACATCAGTGAAATCCTTTCCCGTGATGCCTACACCAACTAGAGAGGTCGCTAAGGATAACGGTCATCAAACTTTAGATGAAGCTTCTACTGAACCTCGTAGGTCGAACAGAGCACGTTCCGCACCAGAGTGGGACGGTAATCCTGTCCTGGAAGTCATGTTATTAGACCATGGCGAACCTACGACTATGAAGAAGCTATGATGAGCCTAGATTTCGACAAATGGCTTGGGGCCATGAAATCTGAGACAAGATCCATGTATGAGAACAAAGTGTAAACTTTGTGGACATGCCCAATGACCGGCAAGACATTGAGAATAAATGGATCTTCAAGAGGAAGACAGACACTGATAGTAGTGTTAATATCTACAAAGCTCGACTTGTCGCAAAAGGTTTTCAACAAGTTCAAGGTGTTGACTACGATGAGATTTTCTCACTCATAGCGATGCTTAAGTCTGTCCGAATCATGTTAGCAATTGCCGCACTTCATGAAATGATGAGGACATCAATACCATTGTTACACCCACAGCCCCTACTGTTACATATACTGGACCAATTACTAGAGCTCGCGCACGCCAATTAAATTACCAGGTACTTTCGTTTCCTGGTAATGATTCTAATGTTCATGAGATTATGATGCTGCCTAAATTGGATACATTTGTTTTGCTTACAAATGAAGGGCCTAGCTTGGAGAAGGATGAACATTGGAGCAAGAACACACATGGAGTTGATGGCATGCGCAAGGGGATCAAGAACGGAGTTACAAGTGATGATTTCAGGACTTTAAAGCCGCCATAAGGAGTGCATGAAACCTTGGACGAAATATACAAGATGCCATTTCATAATATTCGTCCATAGGCTATTCTAGGTGTTGCGTCACCTTATTAATGGGCCAGGCCCATGTAATTTCGAAATACTTAAGTATAGGCTATTTTTAGAGTCTGTATGTGTGGGGAAACAAGAGTTAGGGTTGGTTTCGGACCCCACCCTCAAGGGCCATGAAATTCCCCCCTCTTCCTCCATATATACAGCCCTTAGGGCGTCGTTTAGACTTTGGGTTTTGTTTAGATCAAAAGTTCGCCATAGCTGCAACTTCGCGTACTTCGTTTGTGTCCAACGACCAGACCAAGACGTCACAGAACCCCACCTTGATCAATAAAGCTTTCATCTTATATTCGCAATATCCAGATTGCAATCTCAGTTTCTTGCTTGTTCTTCGTTTGCTCGCAGGAAACAGACCCTCGTGGTCAGGTTGATCGTGCTCCGGCGTGGTCAATAACCCTCGGAAGTTGGTTTAGCGATTGCTAAGGCGCGACGTCTCGCACGTTCGTAGTCGGAT
This sequence comes from Triticum aestivum, assembly GCF_018294505.1. Classification (NCBI taxonomy): domain Eukaryota; kingdom Viridiplantae; phylum Streptophyta; class Magnoliopsida; order Poales; family Poaceae; genus Triticum; species Triticum aestivum. The sequence goes on from NC_057803.1 coordinate 253,737,284, forward strand.
CGTCAAACTCGACTCCCACAGAAAATGATAGCCACCATCTCATCGAAACATCGAGACCCTCGCCTCTATCAAGTGGTATCAGATTTCCAGGTTGCTCGGTGAGATTTTACAGTTTTTCGTAGATTAGATCGAGTCTGTTCTTCATACCTACAGTCCACGAGAAAGCCACAAAAAAATTTTAGGGTTAGTTCATCATATCCGAACTAATCTGAGCCTTTGTGATAGAGGCAAAGGTGTCCCGTCTTTCGATGAGATGATGGATATCGCTTTGGTGGCAGTCGACTTTGACGATCCGACTACGAACGTGCGAGGACGTCGCGCCTTAGCAATCGCTAAACCAACTCCGAGAGGTTATTGACCACGCCGGAGCACGATCAACCTGACCACGAGGGTCTGTTTCCTGCGAGCAAACGAAGAACAAGCAAGAAACTGAGATTGCAATCTGGATATTGCGAATATAAGATGAAAGCTTTCTTGATCAAGGTGGGGTTCTGTGACGCCTTTGACTGGTCGTTGAACACAAACGAAGTACGTGAAGTTGCAGCTATGGCGAACTTTTAATCTAAACAAAACCCGCCGTCTAAACGATGCCCTAAGGGCTGTATATATGGAGGAAGAGGGGGAGAATTTCGTGGCCCTTGGTGGAGGGGTCCGAAATCAACCATATCTCTTGTTTCCCCACACATACGTACTCTAAAAATAGCCTATACTTATGTATTTCGAAATTACATGGGCCTGGCCCAATAATAAGGTGACGCAGCACCTAAAATAGCCTCGGGACGAAATTTATGAAGTGGCATCTTGTATATTTCGTCCAAGGCTTCATGCACCCATTATGGTGGCTTCAAAGTCCTGAAATCATCACTTGTAACTCCGTTCTTGTTCCCCTTGCGCATGCCATCATCTCCATGCTTGTTCTTGCTCCAATGTTCATCCTTCTCCAGGCTAGGCCCTTCATTTGTAAGCAAAACAAATGTATCCAATTTAGGCAGCATCATATTCTCATGAACATTATAATCATTACCAAGAAACGAAAGTACCTGGTAATTTAGTTGGCGTGCACGAGCTCTAGTAATTGGTCTAGTATGTATAGCAACAGGGGCTGTGGGTGTAACAATTGTATTGATGTCCTCATCATCCTCCCCTTCTTGAAATGAAGTCGTCCTCGACGAAAGTTCATCTTCCTCACCCAAATAAGGCTTCAAATCTGCAATGTTAAAAGTGGGACTAACCCCAAAATATGCAGGCAGCTCAAGTTTATATGCATTATCATTTATTTTCTCTAACACCTTAAAGGGACCATCAGCACGTGGCATTAACTTTGATTTGTGCAAATCAGGAAATCTATCCTTACGCAAATGTAACCAAACAAGATCTCCAGGTGCAAACACAACATGTTTTCTACCCTTATCTCCAGCAAGTTTATATTTAGCATTCATACGCTCAATGTTTTCCTTAGTTAACTCATGCATTTTTAAAATCAATTCAGCACGTTGTTTAGCATCAAAATTAACCTTCTCCGAAGATGGAAGAGGCAACAAATCAATAGGTGCACGAGGTAGGAAACCATACACAACTTCAAAAGGGCACATCTTAGTAGTAGAATGCAATGAACGATTATAAGCAAATTCAATATGAGGCAAGCATTCCTCCCACATTTTCTTATTATTCTTCAAAACAGCCCTAAGCATAGTAGACAATGTTCTATTGACTACTTCAGTTTGTCCATCAGTTTGGGGGTGACAAGTAGTACTAAAAAGCAGTTTAGTCCCCAACTTAGCCCATAAACATCTACAAAAGTGGCTAAGAAATTTAGTATCACGATCTGAAACAATAGTATTTGGCACACCATGCAAGCGAATAATTTCACGAAAGAACAAATCAGCAACATTAACAGCATCATCGCTTTTATGACATGGTATAAAGTGTGCCATTTTCGAGAATCTATCCACGACAACAAATATGCTATCCCTCCCCTTCTTTGTTCGAGGTAAACCTAAAACAAAGTCCATAGATATATCCTCCCAAGGAACACTAGGTACAGGCAAAGGCATATATAAACCATGAGGATTTAGTCGTGACTTAGCTTTTTGACATGTAGTGCAGCGAGCAATAAAACGCTCAACATCCTGTCTCATCTTTGGCCAAAAGAAATGTGTAGCAAGTACGTCCTCCGTCTTCTTCACGCCAAAGTGTCCCATTAATCCTCCTCCATGCACCTCCTGCAACAACAAAAGACGAATAGAGCTAGCTAGAATGCATAGCTTGTTAGCACGAAACACAAATGCATCGTTAACGACGAACTTGTTCCACATTCTTCCTTCTTTACAATTCTGCATTACATCTTTAAAATCAGCATCATGCACATATTGATCTTTGATGGTCTCCAAACCAAATATTTTGAAGTCAAGTTGTGAAAGCATAGTATAGCGGCGAGACAATGCATCAGCAATAACATTTTCTTTTCCCTTCTTGTGTTTAATGACATAAGGAAAAGTCTTAATGAATTCAACCCATTTAGCATGTCTACGATTCAATTTAGCTTGACTTTTAATATGTTTCAAAGATTCATGATCAGAATGTATAACAAATTCTTTGGGCCATAAATAATGTTGCCATGTTTCTAAAGTCCGAACAAGAGCATATAATTCTTTATCATAAGTAGAGTAATTCAGACTAGGCCCACTCAATTTTTCAGAAAAGTATGCAACAGGTTTGCCATCTTGTAATAACACACCGCCTAATCCAATTCCACTAGCATCACATTCAAGCTCAAAAGTCTTATTAAAATCAGGAAGTTGGAGTAAAGGAGCATGTGTCAACTTATCTTTCAATACCGAGAAGGCTTCTTCCTGTGCGGTACCCCAAAGAAAAGGCACATCTTTCTTTGTAACCTCATTGAGAGGTGCAGCAATGGTGCTGAAATCTCTCACAAAACGCCTATAGAATCCAGCGAGGCCAAGAAAACTCCTCACTTGTGTGACCGTTTTGGGCTGCGGCCAACTCTCGATAGCTTCAATCTTGGCTTTATCAACTTCAATTCCCTGTGGAGTAACAACATAGCCAAGAAAAGATACTCGGTCGGTGCAAAAGGTGCACTTCCCAAGGTTACCAAACAAACGTGCATCACGTAGAGCAATAAAACCAGCACGTAAATGTTCCAAATGTTCTTCCAAAGATCTGCTATAAATCAATATGTCATCAAAGTAAACTACCACAAATCGTCCAATGAAAGCACGTAAAACTTCGTTCATTAATCTCATGAAAGTACTAGGTGCATTAGTTAACCCAAAAGGCATGACTAACCACTCATATAATCCAAACTTAGTTTTAAATGCTGTTTTCCATTCATCTCCCAATTTCATACGAATTTGATGGTATCCACTACGCAAATCAACTTTGGAGAATATTGTAGAGCCACTCAATTCATCAAGCATATCATCGAGCCTAGGAATAGGATGACGATAACGAATAGTAATACTATTAATGCCTCTACAATCAACACACATACGTGATGTACCATCCTTTTTCGGCACTAGAATAATAGGAACAGCACAAGGACTAAGGGATTCGCGTATATAACCTTTGTCGAGAAACTCTTGTACTTGACGCATAATCTCCTTCGTCTCCTCTGGATTGGTACGGTATGGTGCACGGTTTGGCAGTGAAGCACCGGGAATTAAGTCAATCTGATGCTCAATCCCTCGAATAGGCGGTAATCCCGGTGGCACGTCTTGTGGAAAGACGTCAGCGAACTCCTGCAAAATGTTAGTGAAAGCAGGAGGCAAAGAGGAAGGCACGTCCTCGAATGAAAATAATGCCTCTTTGCACACAAAAGCATAGCAAACAGATTTGCTGAAATCTAGCTCATCAATATCAGATTTGGTGGCAAATAAACATGCACTTTTCAATTTAATTTCAGAAGCAACACTAGATGGTTTATTATTAGGCTTCATTTGTTGCTCAAATTCTTTTGCCACAATCTGATTTTCACTCTTATTCTTCTCCTGTTTTGCTTTATTAGCTCTATTAATATCATCTTTCAAAATGGAATCAGGAGTCATAGGAAGCAAAGTAATATTTTTATCCTTATGAACAAGAATATAGTGATTGTTTCTACCATGGTGTACAGAGTTTTTATCAAATTGCCATGGTCTACCAAGTAATAAGGAACATGCTTGCATAGGTACCACATCACAATCAACATAATCAGCATATGTAGAGATACTAAAATGCACACGAACAGTACGTGTTACATTAACCTTGCCGCTGTTGTTGAACCATTGGATGTAGTAAGGATGTGGATGTGGTCTTGTGGTGAGAGAAAGCTTCTCCACCATCTCCATGCTAGCCAAGTTGTTGCAGCTCCCTCCGTCTATTATGACGCGCACAGAACGTTCCTTCACAACTCCCTTGGTATGGAACAAATTGTGCCTCTGATTTTGCTCAGCTTGTGTGACCTGCACACTCAAAACACGTTGAGCAACTAAACATTCATACCTGTCAGCGTCTTCAGGAGCCATGTATTGCGTCTCATGATCAGAATCATCTCCACCATGTTCTTCATGTGTAATAAGAGCCAAAGTCTCCTCATCATAGTCACTAGCGGACTCATATCCACCATCTGTGGTAGCAATCATCACACACGGAGATTTGCATTCTCTCGCATAATGACCTCCTCCCTTACAACGACGACAAATAATATCACTTGTGTGCCCTGTTGATGCCATGGAAGAAGAAGAACTCTGTGCAGGCCCAGCAGGTGCGCTCTTGGCAGATAATGGTGGTTGTGCCTGTTTTCTTGTATCACGACTGGAGGAGGCACCTGATTGAGGTGCTGGTGCAGTTGAAGTAGAAGATGCACGCGGTGTCCATGATGAAGGTCGGCCTGCAGAAAAGTTAGATCGCGCCAATGCTTGTCGATCCTGCACTTCGCGTTCAGCTTTACAAGCAAGATGGAATAAACGAGTGATATTAGTATACTCCTTATAGTCTAGAATGGTCTGAATCTCTCTATTTAATCCACCCAGAAAACGTGCAAGCATAGCTTCATTCTCCTCAACAATACCACATCTAATCATGCCAGTTTGTAATTCCTGATAATATTCTTCTACAGAATTTTTCCCTTGTCTTAAACGCTGCAATTTTTGAAGCAATTCACGTTGATAATATGGTGGAACCCAACGCGTACGCATAGCAGTTTTCAAAGCGGCCCAAGTAGTTGGAATAGGATATAATCTACAATGTTCAGACCACCATACACATGCAAAACTAGTGAAAGCACAAACAACAACAGCAACCCGTCTCTCCTCGGGATATTGTAAACATGTAAAACGTTGTTCAGTTTCTAACTCCCAAGTAAGATATATATCAGGAACATATCTACCCTCAAATGGTGGAATATTCAATTTCAGTTTAGGAATATGCACATCATCTCGTACCTGAGGTGGTGGTGCAGGCCTACCATTACGAATATATACCTGAGGTCGACCTGCTGGTGGTGGTGCTGGTGGGTGCACGTAGTTCTGATTTTGATCAACCTCATCCTCATAATCGCCCGCATACTCATCATCCTCCTGGGTACCAGCAGCAGCAGTAGCAGGAGCCAAAGAAGCATCAATAACAGGAACAGCAGCACCAGAAGTTTGGCCATCCTCAATAGGAACACGCTTCGCTCGTCCATACTGCTTCGGAAGGATGCGTTGTTGTTGGTGTTGCAGAGGTGCGATAGGTGCAGCCGGCGGTGGTGGTGGTAAACGCGCGAGCAATTCATTAAGCTTGCTATCAAGCTTTGTTTCGAACGTCTTCTCCATGCCATCTATCTTCTCCATGGCCTCGTCAAATCTGTTTAGCACATCTTGCACCTGTCCACTCATCATTTGCTGTTTGTTCGTCAGGTTCTCCCAATCAGTCTCATCGGCTTGTGATCCTACCATGGTTAGCAGCAAATAGAAACACACAAGAATATGATCCTACAGACTACTAAGAAGTGGTGGTGGTGTATCACAAACCCGTCAAGCAAAACTCAAATTCTTACCAGTTCTTACCCAGCAGCAGGCGGTGATCGGCAACCGTTGTAGTCAAAACTCTCAAAGCTTGGATAGAGCGATTACCAGGAAGAGTCAAACGCACGACGTAGATGTATGTGGAGCTGGGAAGGCTTATAATATGGTAGCAAAAAGGGTCAGCAATAATCAATTCAGAGATGCAAAGTTGAATAAATGCTCAACGACGATACTGTGCTGGTCCTAGGCTAGACCGTGCTAGAGACGCGAGCCTAGAACACTAACAAAATCACGGCGCTGCACGTAAACAAGGAAAAAGCACACTCTGGAATTTTTTTCGCTCTTTTTTTGCGCTCTTTTTTTTGCGCTGCTTTTTTTTGCGAAAAATCACTATGATGGCGAGTGTCTCAAAACTCTTCCTAGGTCAAACTGACAGGATGGGCACGAAATTTTTTTTGACCAAATTTTTTTTTCGTTTTTTCGACTGCCGGACCCAAAAACTGGAAACGGGTCAAAAAAAACTTCCTATAATGGCACCTGTCTCAAAACACTCAGAAACACCTAAAAATAGGATAGCCAATTTTTTTTTCGAAAAATGCGTTTTCAAAAATTTTTGGGCCTAAACGGAGGGTGGTTTCCGGACTCTTTTTTTTCCGAAACCTACTCCAGCAAGGAAACACGAATTGGAATTTAGATGGATCTCAAAAACACACCTAATATGCAAGGAACTCGGATTGGTGGTGGATATATGGTGGTGGTATATGGCAGCGGTGGTGGTATATGGCAGAGGTGGTAATATATGGATATGGATCGGTGGTGGTATATGGATACGGATTGGTGGTGGTATATGGATACGGATTCGGAGCGGTGGTGGTAGGTGACAGGGGCGATGATGATGGTGCGGTGGCGGCGTGACAACTTATGACCAGAACTCGAAACTCTAAATTTGCGGTTGCATCGTCGTGTCAAGTTGCTGGTCTTAGAGTCTAGTCTTTTAGAGTTTCGAGTTCTGGTCATAAGTTGTCACGCCGCCGCCGCACCATCATCATCGCCCATCTACCACTTTTGCTTATCCGCCACCGCTCTGAATCCATATCCATATACCACCACCAATCCGTATCCATATACCACCACCAATCTGTATCCATATACCACCACCGCTACCATATACCACCACCGCTGCCATATACCACAACCATATATCCACCACCAATCCGAGTTCTTCTCATATTAGGTTTGTTCTTGAGATCAATCTAAATTCTGTTTCGTGTTTCCTTGCCTGCGTAGGTCTCAGAAAAAAAAAGAGTCTGGAGACCCCCGGGCAGTTTTTAGGCCAAAATTTTCACAGGCAAATTTTTTCCCTATCCTATTTTTAGGCTTTTCTGAGTCTTTTGAGCCACGTGCCATCATAGTGATTTTTTGTTGCACTTTTTTCTCGTCGCTGCCCTGATTTCTGAAAAAAAAAGTGAAAAAAAAAATTCCGTGCCCATCCTATCATTTTGACGAGGGAAGAGTTTTGAGACACTCGCCATTATAGTGATTTTTCGCAATAAAAAAAAAGAGGAGCGCAAAAAAAGGAGCGCAAAAAAAAAGAGCGAAAAAAAGAGTTCTAGAGTGTGCTTTTCCCTTATTTACGTGCAGCGCCGTGATTTTGTTAGTGTTCTAGGCTCGCGTCTCTAGCACGGTCTAGCCTAGGACCAGCACAGTACCGTCGTTGAGCGTTTATTCAACTTTGCATCTCTGAATTGATTATTGCTGACCCTTTTTGCTACCATACTATAAGCCTTCCTAGCTCCACATACATCTACGTTGTGCGTTTGACTCTCCCTGGCAATCGCTCTATCCAAGCTTTTGAGAGTTTTGACTATAACGGTTGCCGATCACCGCCTGCTGCTGGGTAAGAACTGGTAAGAATTTGAGATTTGCTTGACGGATTTGTGACACCCGCCACCACCACCACTTGTTAGTAGTCTGTAGGATGATATTCTTGTGTGTTTCTATTGCTGCTAACCATGCCAGGATCACAATCCGATAAGACTGACTGGGAGAACTTGACGAACAAGGAGCTTCATGATACGTTTCAGCAAATGATGAGTGTACAGGTGCAAGATGTGATAAACAGATTTGAAGAGGCCATGGAGAAGATAGATGGCATGGAGAAGACGTTTGAAACAAAGCTCGATAACAAGTTTGCTGAATTGCTTTCGCGTTTTCCACCACCACCACCGGCTGCTCCTGCCGCACCTCTGCAACAACAGCAACAACACCGACTACCTCCACGTCGGGAAACAGCCCTCCGCCGAGCGAGCCGTATCCCTCTTCAGTCGGGCCAAACTGCTGGTGCTGCTGTTGATACTTCTGTGGCTCCTACTGCTGATGTGGAGGAGGATGATTATGTGGGAGATTATGAGGATGAGGTTGATCAAAATCAGAACTACGTGCCACCACCAGCACAGCAACCACCAGGTCGTCCACATGCAAATAATGGCAATGGTAGGGCTCACCCTCAGGTACGAGATCATGACCATCTCCCTAAACTAAAATTGAATATTCCACCATTTGAGGGTAGATATGTTCCTGATATATATCTTACTTGGGAGTTAGAAACTGAACAACGCTTTACATGTTTACAATATCCCGAGGAGAGACGTGTTCCTGCTGCTGTTTGTGCATTCACTAGTTTTGCATGTGTTTGGTGGTCTGAGCATTGTAGATTATTTCCTATTCCGGCTACTTGGGCTGCTTTGAAAACTGTTATGCGTACTCGTTGGGTTCCACCATATTATCAACGTGAATTACTTCAAAAATTGCAGCGCTTAAGACAGGGAAAAAATTCCGTAGAAGAATATTATCAGGAATTACAAACTGGCATGCTTAGATGTGGTATTGTTGAGGAGAATGAAGCTATGCTTGCACGTTTTATGGGTGGATTAAATAGAGATATTCAGACGATTCTAGAGTATAAGGAGTATACTAATATCACTCGTTTATTCCATCTTGCTTGTAAAGCTGAACATGAAGTGCAGGATCGACAGGCATTGGCGCGGACTAACTTTTCTGCATGTCGACCTTCATCATGGACACCACGTGCATCATCTACTTCCACACGTTCTGCTACACCGGCGCCTCCGTCGGCTGCCACCTCCAACCGTGATACAATAAAGCAGGCACAATCACCACTATCTGCCAAGAGCACACCTTCTGGGCCTGCAAAGAGCTCTTCTTCATCCATGGCATCAACAGGGCAAACACATGATATTATTTGTTGATGTTGCAAGGGTGGAGGTCATTATGCGAGACAATGCCCATCTAAGCGTGTGATGATTGTTACTGAGGATGGTGGGTATGAGTCTGCTAGTGACTATGATGAGGAGACTTTGGCTCTTATTACACGTGACGAACACGGTGGAGACGATTCTGATCATGAGACGCAATACATGGCTCCTGAAGATGCTGACAGGTATGACTGTTTAGTTGCTCAACGTGTTTTGAGTGTGCAGGTTACACAAGCTAAGCAAAATCAGAGGCATAATTTGTTCCATACAAAGGGAGTTGTGAAGGAATGTTCTGTTCGCGTGATCATAGATGGAGGGAGCTGCAATAACTTGGCTAGCTTGGAGATGGTGGAGAAGCTATCTCTCACCACAAGACCACATCCACATCCTTACTACATCCAATGGTTCAACAACAGCGGCAAGGTTAAGGTAACACGTACTGTTCGTGTGCATTTTTGTATCTCTACATATGCTGATTATGTTGATTGTGATGTGGTACCTATGCAAGCATGTTCCTTATTACTTGGTAGACCATGGCAATTTGATAAAAATTCTGTACACCATGGTAGAAACAATCAGTATACTCTTGTTCATAACGATAAAAATATTACTTTGCTTCCTATGACTCCTGATTCCATTTTGAAAGATGATACTAATAGAGCTAATAAAGCAAAACAGGAGACAAATAAGAGTGAAAATTAGATTGTGGCAAAAGAATTTGAGCACCAAATGAAGTCTAATAATAAACCATCTACTGTTGTTTCTGAAATTAAATTGAAAAGTGCATGTTTACTTGCCACCAAATCTGATATTGATGAGCTAGATTTCAACAAATCTGCTTGCTATGCCTTTGTGTGCAAAGAGGCATTATTTTCATTCGAGGACGTGACTTCCTCTTTGCCCCCTGCTGTCACTAACATTTTGTAGGAGTTCGCTGACGTCTTTCCACAAGACGTGCCACCGGGATTACCACCTATTCGAGGGATTGAGCATCAAATTGACTTAATTCCCGGTGCTTCGCTACCCAACCGTGCACCATACCGTACCAATCCAGAGGAGACGAAGGAGATTATGCGTCAAGTACAAGAACTGCTCGACAAAGGTTATATACGCGAATCCCTTAGTCCTTCTGTTGTTCCTATCATTTTAGTGCCGAAAAAGGATCGTACGTCGCGTGCGTTGATTGTAGAGGCCTAAATAATATTACTATTCGTTATCGTCATCCTATTCCTAGGCTAGATGATATGCTTGATGAATTGAGTGGCTCTACAATATTCTCCAAAGTTGATTTGCGTAGTGGATACCATCAGATTCGTATGAAATTGGGAGATGAATGGAAAACATCATTTAAAACTAAGTTTGGATTATATGAGTGGTTAGTCATGCCTTTTGGGTTAACTAATGCACCTAGTACTTTCATGAGGTTAATGAACGAAGTTTTACGTGCTTTCATTGGACGATTTGTGGTAGTTTACTTTGATGACATATTGATTTATAGCAAATCTTTGGAGGAACATTTGGAACATTTACGTGCTGTTTTTATTGCTCTACGTGATGCACGTTTGTTTGGAAACCTTCGAAAGTGCACCTTTTGCACCAACCGAGTATCTTTTCTTGGCTATGTTGTTACTCCACAGGGAATTGAAGTTGATAAAGCCAAGATTGAAGCTATTGAGAGTTGGCCGCAGCCCGAAACGGTCACACAAGTGAGGAGTTTCCATGGCCTCGCTGGTTTCTATAGGCGTTTTGTGAGAGATTTCAGCACCATTGCTGCACTTCTCAACGAGCTTACAAAGAAGGATGTGCCTTTTGTTTGGGGTATCGCACAGGACGAAGCCTTCACGGTATTCAAAGATAAGTTGACACATGCTCCTTTACTCCAACTTCCTAATTTCAATAAGACTTTTGAGCTTGAATGTGATGCTAGTGGAATTGGATTAGGAGGTGTGTTATTACAAGATGGAAAACCTGTTGCATACTTTTCTGAATAATTGAGTGGGCCTAGTTTGAACTATTCTACTTATGATAAAGAATTATATGCTCTTGTTCGGACCTTAGAAACATGCCAACATTATTTATGGCCCAAGGAATTTGTTATACATTCTGATCATGAATCTTTGAAACACATTAAAAGTCAAGCAAAACTGAACTGTAGACATGCTAAATGGGTTGAATTCATTGAGACTTTCCCTTATGTCATTAAACACAAGAAGGGTAAAGAAAATGTTATTGCTGATGCCTTGTCTCGTCGTTATACTATGCTTTCACAACTTGACTTTAAAATATTTGGTTTGGAGACCATCAAAGATCAATATGTTCATGATGCTGAATTTAAAGATGTATTGCAGAATTGTAAGGAAGGGAGAACTTGGAACAAGTTCGTTCTTAACGATGGATTTGTGTTTCGTGCTAACAAGCTATGCATTCCAGCTAGCTCCGTTCGTCTTTTGTTGTTGCAGGAGGCGCATGGAGGAGGATTAATGGGACACTTTGGCGTCAGGAAGACAGAGGATATACTTGCTACACATTTCTTTTGGCAAAAGATGAGACGGGATGTTGAGCGTTTTGTTGCTCGCTGCACTACATGTCAAAGAGCTAAGTCACGACTCAATCCTCATGGTTTATATATGCCTTTGCCTGTACCTAGTGTTCCTTGGGAGGATATATCTATGGACTTTGTTTTAGGTTTACCTTGAACAAAGAAGGGGAGGGATAGCATATTTGTTGTCGTGGATAGATTCTCGAAAATGGCACACTTTATACCATGTCATAAAAGCGATGATGCTGTTAATGTTGCTGATTTGTTCTTTCGTGAAATTATTCACTTACATGGTGTGCCAAATACTATTGTTTCAGATCGTGATACTAAATTTCTTAGCCACTTTTGGAGATGTTTATGGGCTAAGTTGGGGACTAAGCTGCTTTTTAGTACTACTTGTCACCCCCAAACTGATGGACAAACTGAAGTAGTCAATAGAACATTGTCTACTATGCTTAGGGCTGTTTTGAAGAATAACAAGAAAATGTGGGAAGAATGCTTGCCTCATATTGAATTTGCTTATAATCGTTCATTGCATTCTACTACTAAGATGTGCCCTTTTGAAATTGTGTATGGTTTCCTACCTTGTGCACCTATTGATTTGTTGCCTCTTCCATCTTCAGAGAAGGTTAATTTTGATGCTAAAGAACGTTCTGATTTGATTTTAAAAATGCATGAGTTAACTAAGGAAAACATTGAGCGTATGAATGCTAAATATAAACTTGCTGGAGATAAGGGTAGAAAACATGTTGTGTTTGCGCCTGGAGATCTTGTTTGCGTAAAGATAGATTTCCTAATCTGCGCAAATCAAAGCTAATGCCACGTGCTGATGGTCCTTTTAAGGTGTTAGAGAAAATAAATGATAATGCATATAAACTTGAGCTACCTGTAGATTTTGGGGTTAGTCCCACTTTTAACATTGCATATTTGAAGCCTTATTTGGGTGAGGAAGATGCGCTTCCGTCGAGGACGACTTCATTTCAAGAAGGGGAGGATGATAAGGATATCAATACCATTGTTACACCCACAGCCCCTACTGTTACATATACTGGACCAATTACTAGAGCTCGCGCACGCTGATGAGGACATGACTACCTTGGATACGACCAAAAATATTGCATACATGCATATTTGTCAGGTGATTTCTAATGCAAACTATTCAATAGTCTATTTATGTTATTCAGAACAAAAATACTTCACACATTTTTGTGTTTTGTCTAATTGCAGGTGTATGGGACATTTGTACAATCCACATATGAAGATAAAGGAAAAGGAGATGTTTAGCTTGTGTTCAAAAAGTCCTCTCACGTCACTTTTGGGCCAAGAGAAGATAGATTCCAAGTCTCTCACGTTCTGGATTTAGATTCGGACTGCACAGACATACCTGACTCAAAACGCCAACAACTTTTTCATACGGACTCCGAATTGGGTGATTCTTTTTTTGTTGGAAACTAGATTTCGTGCTTTTTCCATCCCAATTGGATTCACCTTCAAATTCGTCCGGAGCGTTGAGTTACGGATGAAACAATCTGACGTTGCAGCAGAATCCGAGTCAAACTACAAGCCCAAAGGTATTGCATCACCTCCACTTGGGCCCATGAGCCTTGTACGACCTAGGGTTAGTTTTAGGCTGCCTTGGGACGTCCTCCCACCTCCTTGAACGCCACCCCTTGCTCCTATATAAGTAGATCCATCTAGTAGCTTTTTCCTTGGGATTTGTTTAGTTAAAAGTTAGCCACTGCAACTTCGTGTACTTCGTTTGTGTCCAACGACCAGAACAAGACCGCTTACGAATCCCCACCATTATCAATACCTCATATATATTTGCAATATTCAGATTGCTTTATCATATTCTTGCTCGTTCTTCGATTGCTTGCAGGAATAGACCTTCGTGGTCAGGCTGACCGTGCTTCCGGCATCGTAAGTAACCTCAGGAGATTGGTTTAGCGATTGCTAAGGCGCAACGTCGTGCACGTTTGTAGTCGGATCGTCAAAGTCGTCTCCACCAAATCGATAGTTATCATCTCATCGAAAGATCGGGACACACTCGCCTCTATCAAGTGGTATCAGTTTTCAGGTTGCTCGGTGAGAATTTCCAATTTTCCTAGATTAGATTTATTTTCTTACCTATTGTCCAAGAAAAATCCACAAAAAAGGGTTAGATCTATTCATCCTTTGTCCAAGCCAGTCTGAGCCTTTGCAATTTTCTTTTCATTGCTTGCATAGTTGAATTACCGGTTGCATCGTCGTGTCGAGTTGCTGGTCTTAGTGTCTAGGTCGTTTAGAGTTTCGAGTTCTGTTTACATTAGTCACGTCGCCGCTGCATCGTTATCCCTTCTCTGTCCACCACCCATCCATCAATTTCCTCCACATGCTACCCACCGTTCATTTTTATAATCATAGTTGAGATCGTCCCTATTTTCGCTTGATCCAATCTACATCTTATCTAGTTTGTTTTGGAAAGAGGGAGAGAGAAAAAAAGATAGAGAAAAAAACGAGAGAAAAAAAAAGTCAGAGAAAAAAAAAGGAGAGAAAGAAAAAAAAAGTGTGAGGAAAAAAAAAGAGAGAAGAAAAAAATAAAATTCGGATCTTTTTAGACTCAATCTCGTAGTTGAATTCGGATTGGAATCTGTTTTGTGCACTGTTCAGTAAAACAGGCATAACTTCCTCATATGAAGTCTGTTTTGGCTCCGCGAGTACTCAAATGAAAGCTAGCGACGAGCCACATCTAAATAGTTGCAGAAGCTAGTTCAGTATTTGGCACCTCAACATCAGCTTCCAAATAGGTCTACTGCTATTGTGATCTTCACTTATATCTTTCTGTCCAGAGCTACTTCATATCCTTTATTGATGCTAGTTGTGCTACGACGTGACCTCATTAGTGTTCTAGGCTCGCGTCTCTAGTTTGGTCTAGCCTAGGACCAGCACAGTACCGTCGTTGAGCGTTTATTCAACATTGCATCTCTGAATTGATTATTGCTAATCTTTTGCTACCATATATAGCCAACCTAGCTCCACATATTTCTACACCGTGTATACGTACGTTCCCCTAGCAATCGTTTTACACAATCTTCGGAGTTATTTGACACCGCTGGTTGCCTGTCACCACCTGCCGCATGGTAAGAACTTGTAAGATATTGATATTTGCTTTACTGTGAGCACTTTACAACCACATCCTAGTAGTTCATAGGAACATTATTCTCGAATTTGGGTTCTTGTTTCTACTAATGATGACAGGTTCCAGAGATAGAAGTTCTTGCATGACGGACACATCTTCACCATCACGAGAGTTGGGACAACACACACAAGCATATGGTCAGGTTATCTCTTTACCATCATTTGAGGGTAGATTTAATCCTGTTATTTATCTAGCTTGGAAGCTTGAAGTAGAACAAGTTTTTAGTCACCATGATTTTTTGAACTTGAGAGAGTACGAGCTACCATTAGAGCATTTACTGGTTTTGCTTCTGTTTGGTGGAGTGTACATTGTAAGAAAAACATTGATAACCAACCCACAACTTGGAAAGTTTTGAAAGCTGTAATGAGACAACAATTTTTTCCTCCTTACTATCATCGTGAATTGCGTCGCAAATTGGAGCAATTAAAACAAGGCAGTAACACTATTCATGCTTACTACCAAGAGTTCAAATCTTATATGCATCATTATGACATAGAAGAATCTGAGGATGATACAATGAATAGATTTTTTGGTGGTTTGAACCATGATATTCAGGCAAGATTTCAGTATATTCCTCGTTGCATTACTGGTATGTATGTCCGTGCTTGTATCTTTGAGAGACAAATACAGGAGGATGCATGGGGTGACTACAACAACTACTATTCCAGTTCATGCTCACCACCGCCAGTTGGTTACTCCACTATTGCACCTACTAGAGCAGCCCCACCTCGGATTGTGAGCACGTGATAGAGGCGGGGTGTCCCGATCTTTCGATGAGATGATAACTACCGATTTGGTGGAGACGACTTTGACGATCCGATTACAAACGTGCACGACGTTGCGCCTTAGGAATCGCTAAACCAATCTCCTGAGGTTATTGACCACGCCGGAGCATGATCAACCTGACCACGAAGGTCTATTCCAGCAAGCAATCGAAGAACGAGCAAGAATATGATAAAAGCAATCTGAGTATTACGAATATATATGAAGTATTGATAAAGGTGGGGATCCGTAAGCGGTCTTGGTCTGGTCATCGAACACAAACGAAGTACACGAAGTTGCAATGGCTAACTTTTAACTAAACAAATCCCAAGGGAAAAGCTACTAGATGGATCTACTTATATAGCAGCAAGGGGTGGCGGCCTAGGAGGTGGGAGGACGTCCCAAGGCAGCCTAAAACTAACCCTAGGTCGTACAAGGCCAATCGGCCCAAGTAAAGGTGATGCAACACCTTTGGACTTGTTGTTTGACTCGGATTCTGCTGCAGCGTTTGATTGTTTCGTCGATATCTCAACACTCCGGACGAATTTGAAGGTGAATCCAACTGTTCTGGAAAGAGCACAAAATCTAGAATCCAACAAAAAAAGAATCACCCAATTCGGAGTCCGTATGAAAAAGTTGTTGGCGTTTTGAGTCAGGTATGTCTGTGCAGTCCGAATCTGAATCCAGAACGTGAGAGACTTGGACTCTATCTTCTCTTGGCTCAAAAGTGACGTGGAGAACTTTTTGAACAACACTTAAACATCTCTTTCTCCCTTATCTTCATATGTGAATTGTACAAATATCCCATACACCTGTAATTAGACAAAACACAAAAGTGTGTGAAGTATTTTTGTTCTGGATAACATAAATAGATTATTAAATAGTTTGCACTAGAAATCACCTAACAAGTATGCATGTATGCAATATTTTTGGTCGTATCCAAGGTAGTCATGTCCTCATCATCCTCCCCTTTTTGAAAATAAAGCCGTCCTCGGCGTTGCTTAATCTGAAATGTGGCTAAGAACAGAGACAAGGTATGCATGTTGTATATGTATATGTCATCCATTTTACTTCCCTTGATTTTTGCACATATGACACATGTATACATGAGTAACTTTCATATATCATAAAATATAAAGGCAAAATATTATCATAAGTAGAAGGCATGAAAATATTGCAACTCAGTTTGCACATATAAGTGAAGCTCTTATTCCTATCAAATGATTGACAATATTCATCATTAAACCATCCCAATATTGGTGAATAAACCTTACTTGCATCAAATTTACATGCTACAACATTCTTAAATAAGCAAACATGCAGTAAGTCATTGGACACAGAATCATCACCAAGATTAGAGGTCATATCAAAATGATTAAACATTGGTTCTTTTGCATCAATAGTTAATTCAATGGGTGCACTCAAGATTGTTGGTATTTCAGTTGTTTGATCACATGATGCATTCATGATAGTAACATGATTCTCTAAAATAGGTGGCGTGCTCAAATCAACAGGTAACTCAACACATGATGTATTTAAGTTAATTAGGGATGCATCATTCTCATGTGAAGTTATATCATCAATACCTTTTCTGTTACCTTGTCGCAAAGACGTAGCAGATGTCGGTATGGACAATGACAATGTACCATACACTTGAGATGATGTCGCACTCACAATCTGAGGTGTGGCTGCTCTAGTAGGTGCAACGGTGGAGGAATCAATCGATGGTAGTGAGCATAAATTGGAATAGTAGTTGTTGTAGTCACCCAATGCATCCTCCTGTAACTGTCTCTCAAAGGTACAAGCACGAACATACATACCAGTAATGCAATGAGGAATATACCTAAATCTTGCCTGAATATCATGGTAGAAAACACCAAAAAATCTATTCATTGTATCATCCTCAGATTCTTCTATGTCACAATGATGCATATAAGATTTGAACTCTTGGTAGTAAGCATGAACAGTTTTATTGCCTTGTTTAAATTGTTCACATTTGCGAAGTAATTCACGACGATAGTAAGGAGGGAAAAATTGTTGTCTCATTACATGTTTCAAATCTTTCCAGGTTGTGGGTTGGTTATCAATGTTTTTCTTACAATGCACACTCCACCAAACAGAAGAAAAACCAGTAAATGCTCTGATGAGGACATCAATACAATTGTTACACCCACAGCCCCTGCTGCTATACATACTGGACCAATTACTAGAGCTCGTGCACGCCAACTAAGTTACCAGGTACTTTCGTTTCTTGGTAATGATTCTAATGTTCATGAGAATATGATGCTGCCTAAATTGGATACATTTGTTTTGCTTACAAATGAAGGGTCTAGCTTGGAGAAGGATGAACATTGGAGCAAGAACAAGCATGGAGATGATGGCATGCGCAAGGGGAACAAGAACGGAGTTACAAGTGATGATTTCAGGACTTTGAAGCCACCATAATGGGTGCATGAAGCCTTGGACGAAATATACAAGATGCCACTTCATAAATTTCGTCCCGAGGCTATTTTAGGTGCTGCGTCACCTTATTATTGGGCCAGGCCCATGTAATTTCGAAATACATAAGTATAGGCTATTTTTAGAGTCCGTATGTGTGGGGAAACAAGAGATAGGGTTGATTTCGGACCCCTCCACCAAGGGCCACGAAATTCCCCCCTCTTCCTCCATATATACAGCCCTTAGGGCATCGTTTAGACTTTGGGTTTTGTTTAGATTAAAAGTTCGCCATAGCTGCAACTTCGCGTACTTCGTTTGTGTTCAACGACCAGACAAAGGCGTCACAGAACCCCACCTTGATCAATAAAGCTTTCATCTTATATTCGCAATATCCAGATTGCAATCTTAGTTTCTTGCTTGTTCTTCGTTTGCTCGCAGGAAACAGACCCTCGTGGTCAGGTTGATCGTGCTCCGGCGTGGTCAATAACCTCTCGGAGTTGGTTTAGCGATTGCTAAGGCGCGACGTCCTCGCACGTTCGTAGTCGGATCGTCAAAGTCGACTTCCACCAAAGCGAAATTCACCATCTCATCGAAAGACGGGACACCTTTGCCTCTATCAAGTGGTATCAGATTTCCAGGTTGCTCGGTGAGATTTTACAGTATTTCGTAGTTTAGATCGAGTCTGTTCTTCATACCTACAGTCCACGAAAAAGCCACAAAAAAAAATTTAGGGTTAGTTCATCATATCCGAACCAATCTGAGCCTTTGCATAATCTTTTTAGGGTTTTGCTTTGTTGAATTTGCGGTTGCATCGTCGTGTCTAGTTGCTGGTCTTAGAGTCTAGTCTTTTAGAGTTTCGAGTTCTGGTCATAAGTTGTCACGCCGCCGCCGCACCATCATCATAGCCCCTGCCATCTACCACCACCGCTCCGAATCCGTATCCATATACCACCACCAATCCGTGTCCATATACCACCACCAATCCATATCCATATACTACCACCACCGCTGCCATATACCACCACCATATATCCACCACCAATCCGAGTTCCTTGCATATTAGGTTTGTTTTCGAGATCCATCTAGATTCCGATTCGTGTTTCCTTGCCGGAGTAGGTTTCGCAAAAAAAAAAAAAAATTTGGTCGAAACAGGTGCCGTTATGGGTAGCCACGCTCCGTTTAGGCCCAAAAATTTTCGAAAACGCGTTTTTCGAAAAATTTTCTGGCTATCCTATTTTTAGGTGTTTCTGAGTGTTTTGAGACAGGTGCCATTATAGGAAGTTTTTTTTGACCCGTTTCCAGTTTTTGGGTCCGGGCAGTCAAAAAAAAAAATTGGTCGAAACAATTTCGTGCCCATCCTGTCAGTTTGAGCTAAGAAGAGTTTTGAGACACTCGCCATTATAGTGATTTTTCGCAAAAAAAAAGCAGCGCAAAAAAAAAGCAGCGCAAAAAAAAAAGAAGAGCGAAAAAAAATTTCAGAGTGTGCTTTTCCCTTGTTTACGTGCCGCGCCGTGATTTTGTTGGTGTTCTAGGCTCGCGTCTCTAGCACAGTCTAGCCTAGGACCAGCACAGTACCGTCGTTGAGCGTTTATTCAACTTTGCATCTCTGAATTGATTATTGCTGACCCTTTTTGCTACCATACTATAAGCCTTCCCAGCTCCACATACATCTACGTCGTGTGTTTGACTCTCCCTGGTAATCACTCTATCCAAGCTTTGAGAGTTTTTGACTACAACGGTTGCCGATCACCGCCTGCTGCTGGGTAAGAACTGGTAAGAATTTGAGATTTGCTTGACGGATTTGTGATACACCACCACCACTTCTTAGTAGTCTGTAGGATCATATTCTTGTGTGTTTCTATTGCTGCTAACCATGCTAGGATCACAAGCCGACGAGATTGACTGGGAGAATTTATCGAACAAGGAGCTTCATGATAAGTTTCAGCAAATGATGACTGAACAGGTGCAAGATGTGCTGAACAATTTTGAAGAGGCCATGGAGAAGATCACTGGCCTTGAGAAGACGTTCGAAACAAAGCTCCATAACAAGTTTAATGAATTGCTCGCGCGTCTTCCACCACCACCACCCGCTGCACCTAACGCACCTCTCCAACAACAACAAGAACGACTACCTCCACGTCGCGAAGCAGACCTCCGCCGAGCAAGCCGTGTTCCTCTTGCGTTTGGCCAAACTGTTGGTGCTGCTGTTGATACTTCTGTGGCTCCTGCTGCTGATGCGGAGGAGGATGATTATGTGGGAGATTATGAGGATGAGGTTGATCAAAATCAACACTACATGCAGCCACCTGTACCACCACCAGCAGGTCGACCTCAGGTATATATTCGTAATGGTAGGCCTGCACCACCACCTCAGGTACGAGATGATGTCCATATTCCTAAACTAAAATTGAATATTCCACCATTTGAGGGTAGATATGTTCCTGATATATATCTTACTTGGGAGTTAGAAACTGAACAACGATTTACATGTTTACAATATCCTGAGGAGAGACGAGTTGCTGCTGCCGTTTGTGCTTTCACTAGTTTTGCATGTGTATGGTGGTCTGAACATTGTAGATTATATCCTATTCCAACTACTTGGGCTGCTTTGAAAACTGCTATGCGTACGCGTTGGGTTCCACCATATTATCAACGTGAATTGCTTCACAAATTGCAGCGTTTAAGACAAGGGAAAAATTCTGTAGAAGAATATTATCAGGAATTACAAACTGGCATGATTAGATGTGGTATTGTTGAGGAGAATGAAGCTATGCTTGCACGTTTTCTGGGTGGATTAAATAGAGAGATTCAGACCATTCTAGACTATAAGGAGTATACTAATATCACTCGTTTATTCCATCTTGCTTGTAAAGCTGAACGTGAAGTGCAGGATCGACAAGCATTGGGGCGAACTAACTTTTCTGCAGGCCGACCTTCATCATGGACACCACGTGCATCTTCTACTTCAACTGCACCAGCACCTCCATCCGGTGCCACCTCCAGCCGTGATACAAGAAAACAGGCACAACCACCATTATCTGCCAAGAGCGCACCTGCGGGGCCTGCACAGCGTTCTTCTTCTTCCATGGCATCAACAGGGCACACAAGTGATATTATTTGTCGTCGTTGTAAGGGAGGAGGTCATTATGCGAGAGAATGCAAATCTCCGCGTGTGATGATTGCTACCGCGGATGGTGGATATGAGTCTGCTAGTGACTATGATGAGGAGACTTTGGCTCTTATTACACGTGAAGAACATGGTGGAGATGATTCTGATCATGAGACGCAATACATGGCTCCTGAAGACGCTGACAGGTATGAATGTTTAGTTGCTCAACGTGTTTTGAGTGTGCAGGTCACACAAGCTGAGCAAAATCAGAGGCACAATTTGTTCCATACCAAGGGAGTTGTGAAGGAACGTTCTGTGCGCGTCATCATAGACGGAGGGAGCTGCAACAACTTGGCTAGCATGGAGATGGTGGAGAAGCTTTCTCTCACCACAAGACCACATCCACATCCTTACTACATCCAATGGTTCAACAACAGCGGCAAGGTTAAGGTAACACGTACTGTTCGTGTGCATTTTAGTATCTCTACATATGCTGATTATGTTGATTGTGATGTGGTACCTATGCAAGCATGTTCCTTATTACTTGGTAGACCATGGCAATTTGATAAAAATTCTGTACACCATGGTAGAAACAATCACTATACTCTTGTTCATAAGGATAAAAATATTACTTTGCTTCCTATGACTCCTGATTCCATTTTGAAAGATGATATTAATAGAGCTAATAAAGCACAACAGGAGAAGAATAAGAGTGAAAATCAGATTGTGGCAAAAGAATTTGAGCAACAAATGAAGCCTAATAATAAGCCATCTAGTGTTGCTTCTGAAATTAAATTGAAAAGTGCATGTTTATTTGCCACCAAATCTGATATTGATGAGCTAGATTTCAGCAAATCTGTTTGCTATGCTTTTGTGTGCAAAGAGGCATTATTTTCATTCGAGGACGTGCCTTCCTCTTTGCCTCCTGCTGTCACTAACATTTTGCAGGAGTTCGCTGACGTTTTTCCACAAGACGTGCCACCGGGATTACCGCCTATTCGAGGGATTGAGCATCAGATTGACTTAATTCCCGGTGCTTCACTGCCAAACCGTGCACCATACCGTACCAATCCAGAGGAGACGAAGGAGATTATGCGTCAAGTACAAGAGCTTCTCGACAAAGGTTATATACGCGAATCCCTTAGTCCTTGTGCTGTTCCTATTATTCTAGTGCCGAAAAAGGATGGTACATCACGTATGTGTGTTGATTGTAGAGGCATTAATAATATTACTATTCGTTATCGTCATCCTATTCCTAGGCTAGATGATATGCTTGATGAATTGAGTGGCTCTACAATATTCTCCAAAGTTGATTTGCGTAGTGGCTACCATCAAATTCGTATGAAATTGGGAGATGAATGGAAAACAGCATTTAAAACTAAGTTTGGATTATATGAGTGGTTAGTCATGCCTTTTGGGTTAACTAATGCACCTAGTACTTTCATGAGATTAATGAACGAAGTTTTACGTGCTTTCATTGGACGATTTGTGGTAGTTTACTTTGATGACATATTGATTTATAGCAGATCTTTGGAGGAACATTTGGAACATTTACGTGCTGTTTTTATTGCTCTACGTGATGCACGTTTGTTTGGTAACCTTGGGAAGTGCACCTTTTGCACCGACCGAGTATCTTTTCTTGGCTATGTTGTTACTCCACAGGGAATTGAAGTTGATAAAGCCAAGATTGAAGCTATTGAGAGTTGGCCGCAGCCCAAAACGGTCACACAAGTGAGGAGTTTTCTTGGCCTCGCTGGATTCTATAGGCGTTTTGTGAGAGATTTCAGCACCATTGCTGCACCTCTCAATGAGCTTACAAAGAAAGATGTGCCTTTTCTTTGGGGTACCGCACAGGAAGAAGCCTTCACGGTATTGAAAGATAAGTTGACACATGCTCCTTTACTCCAACTTCCTGATTTTAATAAGACTTTTGAGCTTGAATGTGATGCTAGTGGAATTGGATTAGGAGGTGTGTTATTACAAGATGGCAAACCTGTTGCTTACTTTTCTGAAAAATTGAGTGGGCCTAGTCTGAATTATTCTACTTATGATAAAGAATTATATGCTCTTGTTCGGACTTTAGAAACATGGCAACATTATTTATGGCCCAAAGAATTTGTTATACATTCTGATCATGAATCTTTGAAACATATTAAAAGTCAAGCTAAACTGAATCGTAGACATGCTAAATGGGTGGAATTCATTGAGACTTTCCCTTATGTCATTAAACACAAGAAGGGAAAAGAAAATGTTATTGCTGATGCATTGTCTCGTCGCTATACTATGCTTTCACAACTTGACTTCAAAATATTTGGTTTGGAGACCATCAAAGATCAATATGTGCATGATGCTGATTTTAAAGATGTAATGCAGAATTGTAAAGAAGGAAGAATGTGGAACAAGTTTGTTGTTAACGATGGATTTGTGTTTCGTGCTAACAAGCTATGCATTCCAGCTAGCTCCATTCGTCTTTTGTTGTTGCAGGAGGCGCATGGAGGAGGATTAATGGGACACTTTGGCGTGAAGAAGACGGAGGACGTACTTGCTACACATTTCTTTTGGCCAAAGATGAGACGGGATGTTGAGCGTTTTATTGCTCGCTGCACTACATGTCAAAAAGCTAAGTCACGACTCAATCCTCATGGTTTATATATGCCTTTGCCTGTACCTAGTGTTCCTTGGGAGGATATATCCATGGACTTTGTTTTAGGTTTACCTCGAACAAAGAAGGGGAGGGATAGCATATTTGTTGTCGTGGATAGATTCTCGAAAATGGCACACTTTATACCATGTCATAAAAGCGATGATGCTGTTAATGTTGCTGATTTGTTCTTTCGTGAAATTATTCGCTTGCATGGTGTACCAAATACTATTGTTTCAGATCGTGATACTAAATTTCTTAGCCACTTTTGGAGATGTTTATGGGCTAAGTTGGGGACTAAACTGCTTTTTAGTACTACTTGTCACCCCCAAACTGATGGACAAACTGAAGTAGTCAATAGAACGTTGTCTACTATGCTTAGGGCTGTTTTGAAGAATAATAAGAAAATGTGGGAGGAATGCTTGCCTCATATTGAATTTGCTTATAATCGTTCATTGCATTCTACTACTAAGATGTGCCCTTTTGAAGTTGTGTATGGTTTCCTACCTCGTGCACCTATTGATTTGTTGCCTCTTCCATCTTCGGAGAAGGTTAATTTTGATGCTAAACAACGTGCTGAATTGATTTTAAAAATGCATGAGTTAACTAAGGAAAACATTGAGCGCATGAATGCTAAATATAAACTTGCTGGAGATAAGGGTAGAAAACATGTTGTGTTTGCACCTGGAGATCTTGTTTGGTTACATTTGCGTAAGGATAGATTTCCTGATTTGCGCAAATCAAAGCTAATGCCACGTGCTGATGGTCCCTTTAAGGTGTTAGAGAAAATAAATGATAATGCATATAAACTTGAGCTGCCTGCAGATTTTGGGGTTAGTCCCACTTTTAACATTGCAGATTTGAAGCCTTATTTGGGTGAGGAAGATGAACTTCCGTCGAGGACGACTTCATTTCAAGAAGGGGAGGATGATGAGGACATCAATACAATTGTTACACCCACAGCCCCTGCTGCTATACATACTGGACCAATTACTAGAGCTCGTGCACGCCAACTAAATTACCAGGTACTTTCGTTTCTTGGTAATGATTCTAATGTTCATGAGAATATGATGCTGCCTAAATTGGATACATTTGTTTTGCTTACAAATGAAGGGTCTAGCTTGGAGAAGGATGAACATTGGAGCAAGAACAAGCATGGAGATGATGGCATGCGCAAGGGGAACAAGAACGGAGTTACAAGTGATGATTTCAGGACTTTGAAGCCACCATAATGGGTGCATGAAGCCTTGGACGAAATATACAAGATGCCACTTCATAAATTTCGTCCCGAGGCTATTTTAGGTGCTGCGTCACCTTATTATTGGGCCAGGCCCATGTAATTTCGAAATACATAAGTATAGGCTATTTTTAGAGTCCGTATGTGTGGGGAAACAAGAGATAGGGTTGATTTCGGACCCCTCCACCAAGGGCCACGAAATTCCCCCCTCTTCCTCCATATATACAGCCCTTAGGGCATCGTTTAGACTTTGGGTTTTGTTTAGATTAAAAGTTCGCCATAGCTGCAACTTCGCGTACTTCGTTTGTGTTCAACGACCAGACAAAGGCGTCACAGAACCCCACCTTGATCAATAAAGCTTTCATCTTATATTCGCAATATCCAGATTGCAATCTTAGTTTCTTGCTTGTTCTTCGTTTGCTCGCAGGAAACAGACCCTCGTGGTCAGGTTGATCGTGCTCCGGCGTGGTCAATAACCTCTCGGAGTTGGTTTAGCGATTGCTAAGGCGCGACGTCCTCGCACGTTCGTAGTCGGATCGTCAAAGTCGACTTCCACCAAAGCGAAATTCACCATCTCATCGAAAGACGGGACACCTTTGCCTCTATCATGCTCTAGTGGCAGCTCGTACTCGCTCAAGTTCAGAAAAGTCATGGTAACTAAAAACTTGTTCTACTTCAAG
Organism: Triticum aestivum; assembly: GCF_018294505.1. Classification (NCBI taxonomy): domain Eukaryota; kingdom Viridiplantae; phylum Streptophyta; class Magnoliopsida; order Poales; family Poaceae; genus Triticum; species Triticum aestivum. The sequence goes on from NC_057803.1 coordinate 253,763,149, forward strand.
CTCCCAATCTAGATAAATAGCAGGATTAAATCTACCCTCAAATGATGGTAAAGAGATAACCTGACCATGTGCTTGTGTGTGTTGTCCCAACTCTCGTGATGGTGAAGATGTGTTCATCGTCCAAGAACTTCTTTCTCCGGTACCTGTCATGATTAGTAGAAACAGGAAACAAAATTCGAGAATAATGTTCCTATGAACTACTAGGATGTGGTTGTAGCGTGCTCACAGTAAAGCAAATATCAATATCTTACAAGTTCTTACCATGCGACAGGTGGTAACAGGCAACCAGCGGTGTCAAATAACTCCGAGGATTGTGTAAAGTGATTGCCAAGGGAACGTACGTATACACGGTGTAGAAATATGTGGAGCTGGGTTGGCTATATATGGTAGCAAAAGATTAGCAAAAATCAATTCAAAGATGCAATGTTGAATAAACGCTCAACGACGGTACTGTGCTGGTCCTAGGATAGACCGGACTAGAGACGCGAGCCTAGAACACTAATGAGGTCACGGCATAGCACAACTAGCATCAATGAAGGATAAGTAGCTCTGGACAGCAAGATATAAGTGAAGATCACAACGGTAGTAAAGATAATGATGAATAACAACTGCCAAGCAGGATATATAACAACTCTCTCTCCAACTTTACTCTTGAAAAGTTTGCTACTAACACAAGCTTTCCAATGCAAAAAGAATCACTCAATTCTGAATTGATATGAGGAGTCAAAGAATTCTAAAACTGGCCTGAAAAACTGGAACAAACTGTATGCGCGAACTTCGGAGGGCAGAAAGACCTATTTAGAAGATGATTTTGAGACGCCAAATATTGAACTAGCTTTTGCAACTATTCAGATGCGTCTAGTCGCTAGCTTTAATTAGAGTACTTGTGGAGCCAAAACGGAGTTCGTATGAGGAAGTTATGCCTTTTTTACTGAACAGTGCACAAAACAGATTCCAGTCCGAATTCAACTACGAGATTGAGTCTAGATAGATCCGAATTTTTTTTCTCTTCTCTCCTTTTTTTTATCACACTTTTTTCTTTTTCTTTTTTTCTTTTTTTTCTCCCTCTTTCCAAGACAAACTAGATAAGATGCAGATTGGATCAGGCGAAGATGTGAATGACCTCAACTATGATTATGACAACGAACAGTGCGTAACACATGGTGAAAATTGATGGATGGGATGGTGGACAGCGGAAGGGATAATGATGCAGCGGCGGCATGACTAATGTGAACAGAACTCGAAACTCTAAAGGAACTAGACACTAAGACGAGCAACTCGACACGGCGATGCAACCGATAATTCAATAATGCAAACAATGAAAAGAAAAATGCAAAGGCTCAGACTGGCTTGGACAAAGGATGAATAGATCTAACTTTTTTTTGTGGCTTTTTCTTGGACAATAGGTAAGAAAATAAATCTAATCTAGGGAAAACTGGAAATTCTCACCGAGCAACCTGAAAACTGATACCACTTGATAGAGGCGGGGTGTCCCGATCTTTCGATGAGATGATAACTACCGATTTGGTGGAGACGACTTTGACGATCCGACTACAAACGTGCACGACGTTGCGCCTTAGCAATCGCTAAACCAATCTCCTGAGGCTATTGACCATGCCGGAGCACGATCAACCTGACCATGAAGGTCTATTCCTGCAAGCAATCGAAGAACGAGCAAGAATATGATAAAAGCAATCTGAATATTGCGAATATATATGAAGTATTGATAAAGGTGGGGATCCGTAAGCGGTCTTGGTCTGGTCGTCGGACACAAACGAAGTACACAAAGTTGCAATGGCTAACTTTTAACTAAACAAATCCCAAGGGAAAAGCTACTAGATGGATCTACTTATATAGGAGCAAGGGGTGGCGGCCTAGAAGGTGGGAGGACGTCCCAAGGCAGCCTAAAACTAACCCTAGGTCGTACAAGGCCAATTGGCCCAAGTGGAGGTGATGCAACACCTTTGGACTTGTTGTTTGACTCGGATTCTGTTGCAACGTTTGATTGTTTCGTCGATATCTCAACGCTCCGGACGAATTTGAAGGTGAATCCAACTGTGCTGGAAAGAGCACAAAATCTAGAATCCAACAAAAAAAGAATCACCCAATTCGGAGTCCGTATGAAAAAGTTGTTGGCATTTTGAGTCAGGTATGTCTGTGCAGTCCGAATCTGAATCCAGAACGTGAGAGACTTGGACTCTATCTTCTCTTGGCTCAAAAGTGACGTGAGAGAACTTTTTGAAAAACACTTAAACATCTCTTTCTCCCTTATCTTCATATGTTAGTTGTACAAATATCCCATACACCTGTAATTAGACAAAACACAAAAGTGTGTGAAGTATTTTTGTTCTGGATAACATAAATAGATTATTGAATAGTTTGCACTAGAAATCACCTGACAAATATGCATGTATGCAATATTTTTGGTCGTATCAAAGGTAGTCATGTCCTCATCAGCGCGATATCATCTCAAGAGTATGGTACATTGTCAACGTCCATACCTACATCAGCTACATCTCTGCGAGGTAACAGTAAAGGTCTTGATGATATAACTTCACATGAGAATGAAGCATGCCAAGTTAACTTGAATGCATCATGTGTTGAGTTACCAGTTGATTTGAGCACACCACCTATTTTAAAGACTCTTGTTACTGTCATGAATGCGTCATGTGATCAAACAACTGAAATATCAACAATTTTGAGTGCACCCATTGAATTAACTGTTGATGCAAAAGAACCAATGTTTAATCATTTTGATATGACCTCTAATCTTGATGATGATTCTGTGTCCAATGACTTATTGCATGTTTGCTTATTTAAGCATGTTGTAGCATGTAAATTTGATGCAAGGTTTATTCATCGAAGTTAGGATGGTTTAATGATGAACATTGCCAATCTTTTGAAGTGAATAAGAGCTTCACTTATATGTGCAAACTGAGTTGCAATATTTTCATGTCTTCTACTTCTTGTGATAATTTTTTGGCTTTAGATTTTATGAACAATGAAAGTTACTCATGTATACATGTGACATATGTGCAAAAATCAAGGGAAATTAAATGGATGACATATACATATACAACATGTACACCTTGTCTCTTTTGTTAGCCACATTTCAGATTAAGCAATGCCGAGGACGGCTTTGTTTTCAAAAAGGGGAGGATGATGAGGACATGACTACCTTGGATACGACCAAAAATATTGCATACATGCATATTTGTCAGGTGATTTCTAATGCAAACTATTCAATAGTCTATTTATGTTATGCAGAACAAAAATACTTCACACACTTTTGTGTTTTGTCTAATTGCAGGTGTATGGGACATTTGTACAATCCACATATGAAGATAATGGAAAAGGAGATGTTTAGGTTGTGTTCAAAAAGTCCTCTCACGTCACTTTTGGGCCAAGAGAAGATAGAGTCCAAGTCTCTCACGTTCTGGATTCAGATTCGGACTGCACAGACATACCTGACTCAAAACGCCAACAACTTTTTCATACGGACTCCGAATTGGGTGATTCTTTTTTTGTTGGAAACTAGATTTCGTGTTCTTTCCATCCCAATTAGATTCACCTTCAAATTAGTCCGGAGCGTTGAGTTACGGACGAAACAATCTTACGTTGTAGTAGAATCCGAGTCAAACTACAAGCCCAAAGGTGTTGCATCACCTCCACTTGGGCCCATGAGCCTTGTACGACCTAGGGTTAGTTTTAGGCTGCCTTGGGACGTCCTCCCACCTCCTTGGCTGCCACCCCTTGCTCCTATATAAGTAGATCTATCTAGTAGCTTTTTCCTTGGGATTTGTTTAGTTAAAAGTTAGCCACTGCAACTTCGTGTACTTCGTTTGTGTCCAACGACCAGACCAAGACCGCTTACGGAACCCCACCATTATCAATACCTCATATATATTTGCAATATTCAGATTGCTTTATCATATTCTTGCTCGTTCTTCGATTGCTTGCAGGAATAGACCTTCGTGGTCAGGCTGACCGTGCTTCCGGCATCGTAAGTAACCTCAGGAGATTGGTTTAGCGATTGCTAAGGCGCAACGTCGTGCATGTTTATAGTCGGATCGTCAAAGTCGTCTCCACCAAATCGATAGTTATCATCTCATCGAAAGATCGGGACACCCTCGCCTCTATCACACGCCAATTAAATTACCAGGTACTTTCGTTTCTTGGTAATGATTCTAATGTTCATGAGATTATGATGCTGCCTAAATTGGATACATTTGTTTTGCTTACAAATGAAGGGCCTAGCTTGGAGAAGGATGAACATTGGAGCAAGAACACACATGGAGTTGATGGCATGCGCAAGGGGATCAAGAACGGAGTTACAAGTGATGATTTCAGGACTTTAAAGCCGCCATAAGGAGTGCATGAAGCCTTGGACGAAATATACAAGATGCCACTTCATAATATTCGTCCATAGGCTATTCTAGGTGCTGCGTCACCTTATTAATGGGCCAGGCCCATGTAATTTCGAAATACTTAAGTATAGGCTATTTTTAGAGCCCGTATGTGTGGGGAAACAAGAGTTAGGGTTGGTTTCGGACCCCACCCTCAAGGGCCACGAAATTCCCCCCTCTTCCTCCATATATACAGCCCTTAGGGCGTCGTTTAGACTTTGGGTTTTGTTTAGATCAAAAGTTCGCCATAGCTGCAACTTCGCGTACTTCGTTTGTGTCCAACGACCAGACCAAGACGTCACAGAACCCCACCTTGATCAATAAAGCTTTCATCTTATATTCGCAATATCCAGATTGCAATCTCAGTTTCTTGCTTGTTCTTCATTTGCTCGCAGGAAACAGACCCTCGTGGTCAGGTTGATCGTGCTCCGGCGTGGTCAATAACCCTCGGAAGTTGGTTTAGCGATTGCTAAGGCGCGACGTCTCGCACGTTCTTAGTCTAATCGTCAAAGTCGACTCCCACAGAAAACGATAGCCGCCATCTCATCGAAACATCGGGACCCTCGCCTCTATCATGAAATCTGGCAAATGGATGTCAAAACAGCATTCCTTAATGGATTTCTTAAAGAAGAGTTGTATATGATGCAACCAAAAGGTTCTGTCAATCCTAAAGGTGCTAACAAAGTGTGCAAACTCCAGCGATCCATCTATGGACTGGAGGAAGCATCTCGGAGTTGGAATATACACTTTAATAAGGTGATCAAAGCATATGGTTTCATGCACACTTATGGAGAAGCCTGTATTTACAAGAAAGTGAGTGGGAGCTCTATAGCATTTCTGATAGTATATGTGGATCGGAAATGATATAGAATTTCTGGATAGCATAAAAGGATACTTGAATAAGATTTTTTAATGAAAAGACCTTTGTGAAGCTACTTAAATATTGGGCATCAATATCTATAGGGATAGATCGAGACGCTTAATAGGACTTTCACAAAGCACATACCTTGGCAATTGTTTTTGAAAAAGTTCAAAATAGATCAATCAAAGAAAGGAATCTTGTCTGTGTTGCAAGCTGTGAAGTTGAGTAAGACTCAAAACCTAACCACAACAGAAGATAGAGAGAGAATGGAAGTCATTCCCTATGCCTCAGCCATAGGTTCTATAAAGTATGCCATGCTGTGTACCAAACCTATTGTATACCTTGCCATGAGTTTGGCAAGGGGGTACAATAGTGATCTAGGAGTAGATCACTAGACAATGGTGAAAATTATCCTTAAGTACCTAAAGAGGACCAAGGAAATGTTTCTTGGTTATGGAGGTGATAAAGAGTTCGTCGTAAAGAGTTACGTCGATGCAAGCTTTGACGCTGATCTAGATGACTCTAATTCTCAATCTAGATACGTATTGAACGTGGGAGCAATTAGCTAGAGTAGCTCCATGCAGAATATTGTAGACATAGAATTTTGCAAAATACAAACGGATCTCTACGTGGCAGACCTGTTGACTAAACTTCTCTCACAAGCAAAACATGATCACACCTTAGTAATCTTTGGATGTTAATCACATAGCAATGTGAACTAGATTATTGACTCTAGTAAACCCTTTGGGTGTTGGTCACATGTCGATGTGATGTATGGGTGTTAATCACATAAAGATGTGAACTGTTGGTGTTAAATCACATGGCGGTGTGAACTAGATTATTGACTCTAGTGCAAGTGGGAGACTGAAGGAAATATTCCCTAGAGGCAATAATAAAGTTGTTATTTTATATTTCCTTATATAATGCTAAATATTTATTATTCATGCTAGAATTGTATTAACCGGAAACTTGATTGTGACGCCCCGAGACCGATGCGCCAGGTGTCTTCTAGTTATTCGCTGTCATTGCCATGTCATTCGCTTGCGTGTTGCATCTTGCCATGTCATCATCCGCATTGCATCTGCACGTTTTCAAAACTTGCATTCGTCCGGGTTCCCCCAATTCCGTCCGTTGTCCGTTCTGAGCCCAGACACACTTGCACGCGCCCGCGGCACCTTCGGAATATTATTTTATAAGTGGCCAGAAATTGTTCTCGGAATGGGATGAAAGTTGGTATGCGGTCTTGTTATAGTGTAGGTAGAATGCCTGTCAAATTTCATCATATTCGGAGATCGTTTGATGCCCCAACGGATAACTATAGCGGCAATATAGCCGGTCTATCGTCGGGCGTTTCCGGTCTCCGGAAATGGTTGCCCGGTTGCATTCCTCCTCTCTCTTCTCAGTCTAACCACACACTTGACCTCATTCGGCTAACCCCTCCTTGCACAGCGCATCGATCCCCTTGCGCGTCCGAAAGCTGTCCCGAACCGGACCCGAACTGTCGCCACCGTTGTGTCCGGATCATCCCCAAACGTCTACAAAATATCACCATTTTCTTATTTGGACTCCCTAGCCTATTCTTTCTGAACCGTCCGATTTCGATCGGAGGATCCAAATTAGACCTAACCTAACCCACATCTATTTATAACCAGATTAACCCTAGACCCTAGCCAGACAAACTCCCTCCAATCCCGAGTGCGCCACCACCCCCCTCGGATCCAGCACCGCACCAACCACCTACCTTCCTCGTTTTCAGATCCACCCAACCTCCAAATCCTTCCATTTGGACCCCTGGATGGAGATCCAATGGCCAGAGGGCGCCCCCTGCAGCTCCTGCAAGCCTACTCCTTCCTCGATCCAACCAACTGCAGCAGCAGAGCAAGAGCCCTCGCGCCGAGCCTCGCCGACCCTGCAGGTCGCGCCCTCCGGCGACCCCACCGCCAGCGGCCATGACCAGGACCGGCCTCGTCCCGTTTCTCTCCTCCTCCTAATTTTTCCTCTCTCTCTCTCTCTCACGGTGGCCCTCTCTCTCTCTCCTTCCCAGGAACGAGCAGGAGCTCGCTCAAGCTCCATGGTGTCGCCACCGTCATTCTGCTTCGTCCGGTAACCTCCGAGCAAGCGCCACCGCCGAATCTGCTCGAGTCGGCCTCGCCTTGCGCCTTGAGTCCCGCATCACCAAGCATTGGTCGCGCGCCAAGCTTCTGTTGCAGCCGCCGCAGAGACGACAGCGCCAAGCCCCTGCTCGCCTCGACCCCGGGTCGCCGGAAGACACCAGTTTCGTAGCACCACCGGAGTCCCCTCCGTCCTCGAGGACCTTCTGCAGCCGTTGACCTTGCAACAGCCGTCGTCGAGGACGGCAACTGACAGGCCGTTGCCTTCCTCCGTTTCCCTGGCCCATTGCCGGTCGGTTCCCGTCGGCAGGACCCCATCCCTACCTCCAGATCGCCATGCTACCCCACCGGAGAGCGCCAAGTCCATCGCCGGCCTCCCCTGTATCTGCCGGTGAGCACGCGAGGACGGTGACTACAACGACAAGTTTTGCCCGCGCCTGGACCCGCTCGATCCCGGTTGACCGCGCATGTCGCCCGATTGGGCCAGATCCGCTTCCCCTACCGGCCACCCTCTTCGCTAGCTAGGCTTAGCCCATGGGTGAGCTGCCCTGCGCCCCGCCTTTTTCTTCTTTTCTCATGTTGGGTCAGCCTGCCAGATTCGGCCCATTCATGTTTTTTTCCAGCTCTACGAATTTCCTATTTATCCAGAGACTGCCAGTTTTGCAGAAACACCCTTGCACTTCATGCATAACCTAACTAATTAACCGTGCATCGGATTAAAACAAACTTTATATGTAAAATGTTTAGAATTTCGTCTAGTTTAATAATATCAACCTTTCATCTATGTTTAAAATGTTTAAAATGCTGCTTGTGTAATTTTGTCCATATAGCATGCTAAAATGATTTAATTCATAACTCAATAACTGTAGCTCCAAACCTAACAAACTTTATATGTATTTGGGGTAGAAAAATGCCTAGTTTAACATGGTGTACTTACTTTGCATGTTTAAGAACTCTAAAATTGCGTTCAGTCTAGAACAGTACCAAACCATAAAATATGCATATGGGGATTTACCGGAATTGTTGTTCGTTGTTTCCGGCCTCATTTAAACTTGCCTAGATAGGTAGTTTTGTTGTGCTTCACTCCTTGTCTTGTTAATAAACATTTAATATTGTTGGGTACATAAACGAGACCGAACTAAATAACTTGAATGTGGTGTTTCGTTAATATGCAACGGAGTTGCATATTGAGCTCCACTTAATTTGTAGGATTGTTTGTGCATTTTGCCATGCCATGCCTCATTAAATCGGTCATGCATCATAATTGGTTGTGCATCATGCCATGCTTATGTGATGGTTGTTTACCATGTTGTTTGCTTCTTTCCGGTGTGCTTCTTCGGGTTGGTTCCGTTAACGTCGCGTTTGTGAGGATTCGTTCGACTACGTCCGTTTGTCTTCTTCATGGAATCGTTCTTCTTCCTTGCGGGATCTCAGGCAAGATGACCATACCCTCGAAATCACTTCTATCTTTGCTTGCTAGTTGTTCGCTCTATTGCTATGCCGCGATACCTACCACTTGCTTATCATGCCTCCATATTGCCATGTCAAGCCTCTAACCAACCTTTCCTAGCAAACCGTTGTTTGGCTATGTTACCGCTTTGCTCAGCCCCTCTTATAGCGTTCTTAGTTGCAGGTGAAGATGGAGTTTGTTCCTTGTTGGGAAATTTTTATTGTTGGGATATCATTATTATATTTTGTTTACTTTAATGCACCTATATACTTGGTAAAGGGTGGAAGGCTCGGCCTTATGCCTGGTGTTCTATTCCACTCTTGCTGCCCTAGTTTCCGTCTTACCGGTGTTATGTTCCTTGATTTTGCGTTCCTTACGCGGTCGGGTTATAATGGGAACCCCTTGACAGTTCGCCTTGAATAAAACTCCTCCAGCAAGGCCCAACCTTGGTCTTACCATTGCCACCTAAGCCTTTTTCCCTTGGGTTCTGCAGACTCAAGGGTCATCTTGTTTTAAACCCCCCTAGCCAATGCTCCTCTGAGTGTTGGTCCGAACCGAGCTGCCTGTAGGGCCACATCGCGGAAACTTGAGGTTTGGTTTCACTCGAGCTAGTCTCATCCGGTGTTGCCCTGAGAACGATATACATGCGACTCCTATCGGGATTTGTCGGCACATCGGGTGGCTTTGCTGGTCTTGTTTTACCATTGTCGAGATGTCTTGTAACCGGGATTCCGAGTGTGATCGGGTCTTCCCGGGAGAAGGAATATCCTTCGTTGACTGTGAGAGCTTGTGATAGGCTAAGTTGGGACACCCCTGCAGGGTTTTGAACTTTAGAAAGCCATGCCCGCGGTTATGGGCAGATGGGAATTCATTAATATTCGGTTGTAGAAAACTTGACACTTAACTTAATTAAAATGCATCAACCGCATGTGTAGCCGTGATGGTCTCTTTCCGGCGGAGTCCGAGAAGTGAACACGGTTCTTGTGTTATGCTTGAGAGTAAGTAGTTTCAGGATCACTTCTTGATCACTTCTAGTTCACGACCGTGCTTTGCTTCTCTTCTCGCTCTCATTTGTGTAAGTTAGCCACCACATATGCTAGTGCTTGATGCAGATCCACCTCACTACCTTTTCCCTACCCATAAGCTTAAATAGTCTTGATCGTGAGGGTGTGATATTGCTAATTCCCCGTGACTCACAATTTACTTCAAAAACCAGTTGCAGGTGCCGATGATACTGTGCAGGTGACGCAACCGAGCTCAAGGAGGAGCCCGATGAAGATCGTGTTCGTTGTGTTGTTTTCGTTTCCAGTTGATCAGTAGTGGAGCCCAGTCGGGGCGATCGGGGATCTAGCATTAGGGGTGGTCTTTCTTTATTTTGGTTCCATAGTCGGACCTTGATTGTATTCTGGATGATGTAATGCTATATTCATGTATTGTGTGAAGTGGCGATTGTAAGCCAACTCTTTATCCCTTTCTTATTCAGTACATGGGATGTGTATAGATTACCCCTCTTGCGACATGCCTACTATGTGGTTATGCCTCTAAGTCGTGCTCCGACATGTGGGAGATATAGCCGCATCGTGGGTGTTACAAGTTGGTATCAGAGCTTTCCCGACTTAGGATCCCCCTTCTTGATCGAATCGCTGGTGTTGTTGAGTCTAGAAAAATGTTTTGAGTGTTATAGGATTATATATATCGGAAAGTAGGATTATTTTTACTCCTCAGTCCCTTCGTCGCTCTGGTGAGGCCTCCTGACGTAGAGTTTTGACTCTTCTCTTCTCAAATTTCACTAAAAAAATTTAGGATCACGCTGGTATCTTGGAATCGTTCCGATGGTTTTGTGACGAGAACATTGTTGTTGGTCCCTCCTAACATTTAGGGGTTGTGGCAGTGTCCCGGGGAGTTGAGCTCCAAGGTGTTGTCGTCACAATTTTATCGTTGCAGTTCTGGAATACCTGAGCTCGCCGACATCGAAAATCTCTTTTATGCAGTTGTTGGTGAGATAACCTCGACGCCACCCAGTACTGGGGCAGGAGTTCGGGAGTATTGTCATGACTCGTATAATGGATGCTTTTCGAAGGTTGAGGTAAATGATTTCCGAAGGTTTCTTGGTTATGTGTTGAAGGATGGATACAGCTTGATGTAGGATTTTCTAGTTTTGGGTGAGATATTATGCTTCCCCTGTATCCCCAACACCTGATTGCATAACCAGAAAGTTTTGGGAGTTTATATGTGGGAATTCAAGTAGCTAGGATATCTTTCCGACATATGCATGATATGAGAATGGGGTTCGATGTCTAGTGGTCCGCCTATCCACGGTTGATTTTACAGTGGTCTCGTTGTGTCTTAAAGAGTCCTTGGCTATGCTGACTCGGGGACACTTCATATGTCATGTGCACTACCTTGTACATGATGGTGATGTACGATCGAGCCCGTGTTGGCCCCACCACGAAAACTTCAGACGAAATCTCTATCATATGTTTGTTCCGGCTTATTCTGCAAGCCAATCCTTTGTTTTATTTTTTAGTTGTGGTATTCGAGTTGCTTCGAAGTCAAATGTTGATTCCTTGTCTCTTTCTAAATGGGGTTCTCATATTTCTATGGGAATACTAATCCTTCATGATAATCGAGATTGTCATGTCAATCCTTTTCAACTGGCGTGTTTCTCTTCAAGTGAATCCGATCATTTCAACATCCGCAAGATCACCTCTCGGTTTTTCCCAACGTTGTTCATTTCATCTGTCCTCAAGTTGCCTTTGTTTTCCCGCCCTCCCACCCTTTTTTCCAAGGACTCATATATCTGAATCAAGTATCCATCTTATTGATGGGAAGTCTCTCCATTCTTTTCCGTCAATGTTCTTATCTGGTGTTCTCATGAAGATGCTCTATAAGTTATCATTCTTCGTTCTCTTTTCTTCTACGGTGGATCCAATTCAACCTTTGTTGATCATATCCTTTTCCTCATTTCAAATACCTTCTCATGCCAGTGCACCTCATAATCATTCACTTCTCGCTATTCATTTGTTCGGGAGTGCTAAAGATATCTCAGAAGGCTTGTCTTGTCATTCAAGATCCATTCAACTTATTTCAATGTTGTTATCTCATTCAAGCCGTTTAATTCAATCGGTGCAATCTCTCTTTTAAATCTCTTCAACGGTGTTTCTTTTGAATGCGCCCTAACCCACAGGTCTTTTCCTAGGATCTTACATGACTCTTCTAATTTTTCCGGAGTTACTCTCAAAAATCTTTTTAAAGTTTGATGTAAGAATGAATTATCATTAGTCAAATGCCTTCTTCCAAGATCTTTCACATTCTTTTCATCATTGGTTCAACCTTCCTAATTTCCATTCCGAAGTGCCTCAACAATTCATGGTGGTGTTTCTCATTGTCATTCTCGGATTTTCAAGACCAAAGTGGAGTTCCTCTTAAATCCTTACCCGTTTTTTCAAAGACGTGTAGTTCAAGCTTGATGCCATCCTCTCATAATTGTGTTCAATTGTGGGAATTCTTTTCACCCATCCGAAGCAATTCAGGAGTCTCTTCAGTTCGATTCTCCGAAGGTCATCATTTCGGGTTTATTCGTTCCAGCCTTTAGCTCTCGTTCTACAAATCTTACCGGTGCATCGTTCAAATATCCTCTAATCAGTTCATGATCTCTTCCTTCTCTTGCATCTAAACTCTCTCATGTATCTTCGTTCATTTGCTAATTCTTACCGGTGATTCATCCCTTTACTTCATTCGTTTTTCAATTCATACGGTGTTTCATTCAAGATTTCTTTTCCTTCGTTATTATATCAATTTATTCGTTGTTTCAATCCTACCGGTGGATCGTTGAAGACCTTCTCAAGTTTTCTCTATATCTATCTTAATCCTTTCTAAGAGAATAAGTTGTATGCAATCCATTGCTTGTCATCAATTTAATTGGTGAAGGATACGCATAACGTAATTCTTATTATTATTTCATCCAAGTGATCTAGTTTATTCATTCCAGAGTTGTTCAACATGTCAAATTTCTTGGTTCGAGATGCTGCATCTTTTGTTTCCCGGAGTTCCAAGATCTCTCAATTATATCATCGCGAAGCTTCATCTAATCATTGCAAGGATTCACCTTGTGTTTTCAACTTCTCTTTCCTTTCTTTTGATCATCCTTTTATTACCGGAGTTCTTCATGGAGGTTCTACATGATGGTTCATCAAGATTCTTTTCAGAGGAGCTCAAGTATTCTTCATCTTGCATTCCGAAGTGCAATTCGTTCTACCTTACCTTTTGAGGTGGTGTTAAGTCATCTTTGACAATTGCTTGGTGTTTCATGATTCAGAAGTTGTCCGGGATGACATATTGTAAACCCATCATTTTCAATTCGTTCATGAGATCCTTTGCAATCCATCAATCTCTTCATTCGAGTTATCTTGGGATACATTTCACCTAAAGCTTTCCCTAAGGATTGTTGCTTTTATGGTGCTTATAAATGACCCAAGGCCTTCATTTATCCTTCCGGTGAGATAAGATTCTCATCTGCTTGTTGATGTCAATTCAATCTTTTTCCAGTGAGTGGAAGGTTGTCACCTCAAAATTTGAGATGTCTTCCATTAGCCCACATCAAGCTTATGCTTTCGTTGTTGATAATTCAACAACTCCGTTACAACCTTCTTGGAAGGGTGCTATCCAAGCTCTTTTGTGGCAGAAGTTGGCATTTCTTCTCCATTCTTTCATTCCAATGATCTATCTTCTATTCTTTCTTCCGGAGGCATTGTGATGATGCTCTCTTCACGCTTCATTCATCATCTCATATTGTGAAGATCATGCTCTTTCTTTTGCTTATCCATTCAATCGGAGTGTCGTGCCCTTCATTCTAGTTCTCTCATCTTATAAAGTTTTACCTTCCTTTTCCAACCGAAGTGTTGTCATATTCGATCCTTTTCGTTCCTTGTGCATCTCGTTCTATCGGAGTGTTTGCATGTACTTCTTATCCATTGTACCCTTTTTCTTATGTCTTTCAACCTACAAGGTTCTCGTGATGTTCTTTGTTCCTCTTTTCTAACAGTGTGTTCTCAAATTTGTTCATCTTTGTTGCATTATTTCTTTCAATTTGTTCAACCCCGCAAGGTTCTTTGGTTTCACTCATTCGTCAATGAAGCAACTTAGTTTTACCTCTTAACTTCCTCTTCCTTTTTCCCTCCGGTGCCATCCTAGATCTCGGGACGAGATCCTCTCGTAGTGGTGGAGTGTTGTGACGCCCCAAGACCGATGCGCCAGGTGTCTTCCAGTTATTCGCCATCGTTGCCATGTCATTCTCTTGCGTGTTGCATCTTGCCATGTCATCATCCGCATTGCATCTGCATGTTTTCAAAACTTGCATTCGTCCGGGTTCCCCCAGTTCCGTCCGTTGTCCGTTCTGAGCCCAGACACACTTGCACGCGCCCTCGGCACCTTCGAAATAATATATTATAAGTGGCCAGAAAATGTTCTTGGAAAGGAATGAAAGTTGCCATGTGGTATTGTTATAGTGTAGGTAGAATGCGTGTCAAATTTCATCGCATTCGGAGATCGTTTGATGCCCCAACGGATAACTATAGCGGCAATATAGCCGGTCTATCGTCGGGCGTTTCCGGTCTCCGGAAATGGTTACCGGGTTGCATTCCTCCTCTCTCTTCTCAGTCTAACCACACACTTGACCTCATTCGGCTAACCCCTCCTTGCACAGTGCATCGACCCCCTCGCGCATCCGAAAGCTATCCCGAACCCGACCTGAACTATCGCCACCGTTGTGTCTGGATCATCCCCAAACGTCTACAAAATATCACCATTTTCTTATTTGGACTCCCTAGCCTATTCTTTCTGAACCGTCTGATTTCGATCGGAGGATCCAAATTAGACCTAACCTAACCCAGTTCTATTTATAACCAGATCAACCCTAGACCCTAGCCAGACAAACTCCCTCTGATCCCGAGTGCGCCGCCACCCCCCTCGGATCCAGCACCGCACCAACCACCTACCTTCCTCGTTTTCAGATCCACCCAACCTCCAAATCCTTCCATCTAGACCCCCAGATGGAGATCCAATGGCTAGAGGGCGCACCCTGCAGCTCCTGCAAGCCTCCTCCTTCCTCGATCCAACCAGCCGCAGCAGCAGAGCAGGAGCCCTCGCGCCGAGCCTCGCCGACCCTGCAGGCCGCGCCCTCCGGCGACCCCACCGCCAGCGGCCACGACCAGGAACAGCCTCGTCCCGTTTCTCTCCTCCTCCTAATATTTCCTCTCTCTCTCTCTCATGGTGGCCCTCTCTCTCTCTCTCCTTCCCAGGAACGAGCAGGAGCTCGCTCAAGCTCCACGGCGTCGTCGCCGTCGTTCCGCTTCGTCTGGTAACCTTCGAGCAAGCGCCACCACCGGATCTGCTCGAGCCGCCTCGCCTTGCACCTTGAGTCCCGCGTTGCCAAGGCGTTCGCCGCGCGCCAAGCTTCTGTTGCAACCGCCGCAGAGACGACAGCGCCAAGCCCCTGGTCGCCTCGACCCCGGGTCGCCGGAAGACACCAGGGGATCTTCTCTGCCTCGCCTCATTCGCCCACAAGTTTCACAGTGCCACCGGAGTTCCCTCCGTCATCGAGGACCTCCTGCAGCCGTTGACCTTGCAACGGCCGTCGTCGAGGACGCTAACCGCCAGGCCGTCGCCTTCCTCTATCTCACTGGCCCATTGCCGGCCGGTTCCCGCCGGCAGGACCCCGTCCCCGCCTCTAGATCGCCACGCTGCCCCACCGGAGAGCGCCAAAGTCCATCGCCGGCCTCCCCTGTTTTTGCCGGTGAGCACCCGAGGACGGTGACCGCAGCAAAAAGTTTTGCCCGCGTTTGGACCCGCTCGATCCCCATTGACCGGGCACGTCGCCCGATTGGGCCAGATCGGCTTCCCCTGTCGGCCACCCTCTTCACTAGCTGGGCTTAGCCCATGGTTGAGCTGCCCTGCGCCCCGTCTTTTTTTTCTTTTCTCATTTTTGGCCAGCCTGCCAGATTCAGCCCGTTCATGTTTTTTTTCCAGATCTACGAATTTCCTATTTATACAGAGACTGCCAGTTTTGCAGAAACACCCTTGCACTTCATGCATGTCCTAACTAATTAACCGTGCATCGGATTAAAACAAACTTTATATGTAAAATGTCTAGAATTTTGTCTAGTTTAATAATATCCAACTTTCATCTATGTTTAAAATGTTTAAAATGTTGTTTGCGTAATGTTGTCCATATAGCATGCTAAAATGATTTAATTCATAACTAAATAACCGTAGCTCCAAACCTAACAAACTTTATATGTATTTGGGGTAGAAAAATGCCTAGTTTAACATGGTGTACTTACTTTGCATGTTTAATAACTCTGAAATTGCGTTTAGGGCAGAACAGTACCAAACCTTAAAATATGCATATGGGGATTTACCGGAATTGTTGTTCGTTGTTTCCGGCCTCATTTAAACTTGCCTATAGGTAGTTTTGATGTGCTTCACCCCTTGTCTTGTTAATCAACATTTAATATTGTTGGGTACATAAACGAGACCGAACAAAATAACTTGAATATGGTGTTTCGTCAATGTGCAACGGAATTGCATATTGAGCTCCACTTAATTTGTAGGATTGTTTGTGCATTTTGCCATGCCATGCCTCATTAAACCAGTCATGCATCATGCCATGCTTATGTGATGGTTGTTTACCATGTTGTTTGCTTCTTTCCGGTGTGCTTCTTCGGGTTGGTTTCGTTAACGTCGCGTTTGTGAGGATTCGTTCGACTACGTCCGTTTGTCTTCTTCATGGAATCGTTCTTCTTCCTTGCGAGATCTCAGGCAAGATGACCATACCCTCGAAATCACTTCTATCTTTGCTTGCTAGTTGTTCGCTCTATTGCTATGCCGTGATACCTACCACTTGCTTATCATGCCTCCCATATTGCCATGTCAAGCATCTAACCCACCTTTCCTAGCAAACCGTTGTTTGGCTATGTTACCGCTTTGCTGAGCCCCTCTTATAGCGTTGTTAGTTATAGGTGAAGATGGAGTTTGTTCATTGTTGGGACATGTTTATTGTTGGGATATCATTATTATGTTTTGTTTACTTTAATGCACCTATATACTTGGTAAAGGGTGGAAGGCTCGGCCTTATGCCTGGTGTTTTGTTCCACTCTTGCCGCCCTAGTTTCCGTCATACCGGTGTTATGTTCCTTGATTTTGCGTTCCTTACGCGGTTGGGTTATAATGGGAACCCCTTGACAGTTCGCCTTTAATAAAACTCCTCTAGCAAGGCCCAACCTTGGTCTTACCATTTGCCACCTAAGCCTTTTTCTCTTGGGTTCTGCAGACTCAAGGGTCATCTTATTTTAAACCCCCCCGGGCCAGTGCTCCTCTGAGTGTTGGTCCGAACCGAGCTGCCTGCGGGGCCACCTCGGGGAAACTTGAAGTTTGGTTTTACTCGTAGCTAGTCTCATCCGGTGTTGTCCTGAGAACGAGATACATGCGACTCCTATCGGGATTTGTCGGCACGTCGGGTGGCTTTGCTGTTCTTGTTTTACCATTGTCGAGATGTCTTGTAACCGGGATTCCGAGTCTGATCGGGTCTTCCTGGGAGAAGGAATATCCTTCGTTGACTGTGAGAGCTTGTGATGGGCTAAGTTGGGACACCCTTGCAGGGATTTGAACTTTCGAAAGTCGTGCACGCGGTTATGGGTAGATGGGAATTTGTTAATGTCTGGTTGTAGAAAACTTGACACTTAACTTAATTAAAATGCATCAACCGTGTGTGTAGCCGTGATGGTCTCTTTCCGGCGGAGTCCGGGATGTGAACATGGTTCTTCTGTTATGCTTGAGCGTAAGTAGTTTCAGGATCACTTCTTGATCACTTCAAGTTCACGACTGTGCTTTGCTTCTCTTCTCGCTCTCATTTGCGTAAGTTAGCCACCATATATGCTAGTGCTTGCTGCAGATCCACCTCACTACCTTTTCCCTACCCACAAGCTTAAATAGTCATGATCGCGAGGGTGTGAGATTGCTGGGTCCCCGTGACTCACAGTTTACTTCCAAAACCAGTTGCAGGTGCCGATGATACCGTGCAGGTGATGCAACCGAGCTCAAGGAGGAGCCCGATGAAGATTGTGTTCATTGTGTTGTTTTCGTTTCCAGTTGATTAGTAGTGGAGCCCAGTTGGGGCGATCGGGGATCTAGCATTAGGGGTGGTCTTTCTTTATTTTGGTTCCGTAGTCGGACCTTGATTGTATTCTGCATGATGTAATGTTATATTCATGTATTGTGTAAAGTGGCGATTGTAAGCCAACTCTTTATCCCTTTCTTATTCAGTACATGGGATGTGTAAAGATTACCCCTCTTGTGACATGCCTACTATGTGGTTATGCATCTAAGTCATGCTCCGACACGTGGGAGAAATAGCCGCATCGTGGGTGTTACATTGATACATGTGTGAATACATAGACAAAACACCGCGTCCCTAGTAAGCCTCTACTAGACTAGCTCATTAATCAAAGATGGTTAAGTTTCCTAACCATAGACATGTGTTGTCATTTCATGAATGGGATCACATCATTAGGAGAATGATGTGATGGACAAGACCCATCTGTTAGCTTAGCATATTGATCCTTTAGTTTTATTGCTATTGCTTTCTTCATGTCAAATACATATTCCTTCGACTACGAGATTATGCAACTCCCGGATACCGGAGGAATACCTTATGTGCTATCAAACGTCACAACGTAACTGGGTGATTATAAATGTGCTCTACAGGTATCTCCGACGGTGTTAGTTGGGTTGGCATAGACCGAGATTGGGATTTGTCACTCCGAGTATCGAAGAGTTATCTTTGGGCCCTCTCGGTAATACACATCAAAAGAAGCCTTGCAAGCAAAGTGACTAATCAGTTAGTTGCGGGATGATGTATTACAGAACAAGTAAAGAGACTTGCCAGTAATGAGATTGAACTAGGTATGAAGATACCGACGATCGAATTTCGGGCCAATAACATACTGATAGACAAATGGAATAACGTATGTTGTCATAGCGGTTCGACTGATAAAGATCTTTGTAGAATATGTAGGAGCCAATATGAGCATTCAGGTTCCTCTATTGGTTATTGACCGGAGAGGTGTCTCGGTCATGTCTACATAGTTCTCGAACCCATAGGGTCCGCTTGCTGAACTTTCGATAATGATTTAGTATTATATGAGTTATGTGATTTGGTGATCGAATATTGTGCGGAGTCCTGGATGAGATCACGGACATGACGAGGAGTCTCTAAATGGTCGAGAGGTAAAGATTGATATGTAGGACGATGGTATTTGGTCACCGGAAGTGTTTCAGAGGGTACCGGGTATTTATCGGGTCACGGAAAGGAGTTTTGGGCACCCCCGACAAAGATATGGGCCTTATAGGCCAAGTGAGGGAACACACCTGCCCTGGTGCGCGCCTACAGAGGCCATCCCTATGAGGATGTAACACCCCGGATATGACTTTCCCAATATGTAATCCAACTCTTGCCATTTCCGGCCTTAAGTTATTTTATTTTCTCGGGTTCGGGTCTTTGTCTCCGTGTGTTGTTATCGTTGTCATGCATCTCATATCATGTCATCATGTGCATTGCATTTGCATACGTGTTCATCTCATGCATTCGAGCATTTTCCCCGTTGTCTGTTTTGCATTCCGGCACTTCGTTCTCCTCCGGTGGTCATTTCTACCTTTCTTTCGTGTGTGGGGATTAAACATTTCCGGATTGGACCGGGACTTGCCAAGCGGCCTTGGTTTACTACCGGTAGACCGCATGTCAAGTTTCGTACCATTTGGACTTCGTTTGTTGCTCCAACGGTTAACCGAGGGACCGAAAAGGCCTCGTGTGTGTTGCAGCCCAACACCCCTCCAAGTTGGCCCCAAACCCACCAAAACCCTCTCCATCATCTAGAGCGTTCGATCACGATCGCGTGGCCGCAAACCGCACCTCATTTGGACTCTCCTAGCTCCCTCTATGCCTATAAATAGGTCCTCCTCCGAAAATTCAGATCTCTCCCCCGAAACCCTAGCCCTCTTCTTCCTCCGTGCGCCGGACAACGTCCGCCGGTGCCGGACGTGTCCGCTGCACCCGCCGCCACCACATGGCACCTCCCCATACGCCCGGCCGCCTCCCTCCGCCACCGGCCCGCCGAGCCTAGGCGGGGCCCCCGCGGCCCGCACCGCGCACCGCCCGCCGCGCCATCCCCGCGACCGCGCCCGACCCTCGCCGCCGTTCCGCCCGGGCCGCGCCGCCCTTCACCGGAGAGCGCCACCCCGCGCCGGCGTCCGCTTCCTCCGCCGCCTCGCCGCTCCACCTCGCTGCCCGAAGCCGGCGACCGCCCCGGTGCTCCCTCCGGCCGGCGAGCCCCTCCACTCTGGCGCCCCGCGACAACTCCGGCGAGACACGACACTGTTCCGGCGAGTTCTTCAGCTCCGGCCGGCCATCCTCGACATCCGCGCCAGATCTGGATCTGAGATCCCGTTTGGGTTGACTTTTGCCCCGAAACCGTAGCTCATATGCTCCTGTTCATTGCATCGTAACTCCGCATCCGTAGCTCCGTTTTGGGCATTTAGCATATCAAAATGTTCGACTCAGAGAGCACATCATTTCATTCCATTGCATCATTTTCATTTGAGTTCATCTTGATGCCCGAAATGCTGTTAGAAGAGTGCTACTTGAGATAATTGTCAGATCTGCTACTCCATTTAGATATTTGTCATTTTTGCCATGATTATTGCATGCATGATATGCCCATGAGTTCTACATATGTTTTGTTAAGGTTTTTTCCATCTTTCCATAGGTGCAACCCATGTATTTTTGTGATGTGTGTGGTGACTAGCACAAGCTTGCAAAGTGAGGCACTTGGTAATTCTGATTTCAGGGACTTAGCATTTCCACTAAGTCCTTGACCTGTTTATCTCATATGGCCATATGTTCATGTTGTTTCCGAGTGATCCGTGCCTCTTTTGAGGATGATCAGTAAGGATGTTTTGTTAATCTTGTAGTGCTCTATCCCTCCATGTCCTTGTTTGCAATGTTCACATGCTTGCAATTGTATTTTCTGATCCCTTTTGGCTCAAGGTCACTAAGGGACTTTTGTTAAGCTCTTTGAGTAGCTCCATGCCATGCTTTAATTTGTCATGTTCAGGTCCTATAGCATATAGTTTTGTTGCTCCGAAGTGTGCTACCTGATCTGAAATTCTAGACAAGTGTTAATTTCACAAAGTCTGAGATCTGTTTACCATATGCATTTTTGCCATGCTTGTTTGAACCTGTTAATGGATGAATTGGCTGTAGCTCAGTGCTAGACTTTTGTTAAGCATCATGAATGCATCCCTGCCATGTATTTTGTTGTCATGTTTGAATGCTGTAGCATGTTCATCTCATTGCATTTAGATGACTACTTGCTGTAAATCGCAGAACGTGGTCATATTTGAATTGCTTGCCATTTCCAAACTGTAACTCCGATTCCGGCGTTCTTTATATCGTTTTCAAGCGATTTCATCTCATCTTTTCAGTGGCACACTTGGATTCCCAAGTTGAGGCTAGGTTCATGCATCCCTTGTCAAATCTTGCATATGCATCCCGCATCGCATCCCGCATAGCATATCATCTTTGCATCTTATTGTTTGAGCTTTGCACGTGGTTGATTGTGCCCTTTCTGCTTGTTTGTCTTGTTTGGGTAGAGCCGGGAGACGAGTTCACTAACGAGGAGCCCGTTGAGTTTGCTTTCGAGGATCCAGTCAACTCTGACAACTTTGCAGGCAAGATGATCCTACCCTCGAAATCACTACTATCTTTGCTTTGCTAGATGCTCGCTCTTTTGCTATGCCAATGCTACGATGCCTACCACTTGCTTTCAAGCCTCCCAAATTGCCATGTCAAACCCCTAACCCACCATGTCCTAGCAAAACGTTGATTGGCTATGTTACAGCTTTGCTCAGCCCCTCTTATAGCGTTGCTAGTTGCAGGTGAAGATTGGAGGCCGTTCCTTTTTGGAACATTATTTACTTGTTGGGATATCATTATATTATCTTGTTATCTTAATGCATCTATATACTTGGTAAAGGGTGGAAGGCTCGGCCTCTCGCCTAGTGTTTTGTTCCACTCTTGCCGCCCTAGTTTTCGTCATATCGGTGTTATGTTCCCGGATTTTTGCGTTCCTTACGCGGTTGGGTTATAATGGGAACCCCTTGATAGTCCGTTTTCAATAAAACTCCTCCATCAATGCCCAACCTTGGTTTTACCATTTGCCACCTAGCCTTTTCCCTTGGGTTTCATGGACTCAAGGGTCATCTTATTTTAAACCCCCCGGGCCAGTGCTCCTTTGAGTGTTGGTCCAACCTAGAGCACCGTGCGGGGCCGTCCCTTGGCAAATTGGGTTACGTTGGCTCCCGTACACTTAGCTTATCCGGTGTGCCCTGAGAACGAGATATGTGCAGCTCCTATCGGGATTTGTCGGCACAGCGGGTGGTGTTGCTGGACTTGTTTTACCATTGTCGGAGTTGTCTTGAAGAACTGGGATACCGAGTCTGATCGGAATGTCTCGGGAGGAGGTCTATTCCTTCGTTGACCATGAGAGCTTGTCATGGGCTAAGTTGGGACTCCCCTGCAGGGATTTGAACTTTCGAAAGCCGTGCCCGCGGTTATGGGCAGATGGGAATTTGTTAATGTCCGGTTGTAGATAACTTGAACCTTAACTTAATTAAAATGAATCAGCTGAGTGTGTTACCATGATGGCCTCTTCTCGGCGGAGTCCGGGAAGTGGACACGATGTTGGAGTAATGTTTGCGCAGGTTATCCTCTAGTTTATCGCTCGCGCTTTGCCTTCTCTTCTCGCTCTCTTTGGTGAACAGGATAGCCACCATATATGCTAGTCGCTTGCTGCAGCTCCACATATTTTACCTTGCCTTTCCTATAAGCTTAAATAGTCTTGATCATGAGGGTGCGAGATTGCTGAGTCCCTGTGGCTCACAGATTACTATTACACCAGATGCAGGGCCTGATGATTCCGCTCCAGGTGACGCGCTTGAGCTCAAGTGGGAGTTCGACGAGGACTCTCAACGATATTATGTTTCCTTTCCTGATGATCAGTAGTGGTGCCCTGTTGGGGGTGATCGGGACTGTGTCACATGTTAGGTTATCTTTTATTTTAGCGCCGTAGTCGGGCCATGAGTGTTTGGATGATGTAATGTTATTTATGTACCTTGATTGACGTGGCGAGTGTAAGCCAACTATGTTCTCCCCTTTATTATTTATATTACATGGGATATTGAGAAGATTGCCTTACTTGCGACATATGCCTTCAATGCGATTATGCCTCTAAGTCATGCCTCGACACGTGGGAGATATAGTCTAATCGAGGGTGTTACAAGTTGGTCATCAGAGCCTTCCCCGACCTTAGGAGCCCCCACTGATTGATCATTTTAGCAGCCGAGTTGTGTCTAGAAAAAAATGTTTTGAGTCATTTAGGAATTATATATCGGAGAGTTTAGGAATTCTTTTTACTTCCCAGTCTCCTCATCGCTCTGGTAAGGCATCCTGACGTAGAGTTTTGGCTCTTCTCTTCTCAAATTTCACTAAAAAAAATTAGGATCACGCGGGTATCTTGGAATCGTTCTGATGGCTTTATGACGAGAACATTGTCTTGGTGCCTCCTGTCAGGGGTTTTGTGGAAGTGTCCCGGGGAGTTGAGCTCTGAGGTGTTGTCGTCATAATTTTATCGTTGCAATTCTGGGATACCTGAGTTTAGTACGCCGACATCGAAAATCTCTTTTATGCAGTTCGTTGGTGAGATAACCTCGACGCCACCCAGTACTTGGGAGGGAGTTCGGGAGTATCGCCATAACTTGTATAACGGATGCTTTTCGAAGGTTGAGGTAGATGGTTTCCGAAGTTTTTCTCGGTTATGTGTTGAAGGATGGATACAGTTGGATGTAGGATTTTCTAGATTTGGGTGAGATATTATGCTTCCCCTGTATCCCCAACACCTGATTGCATAACCGGAAAGGTTCGGGAGTTTCATAGGTGGGAATTCTCGTAGCTCTAGTTCTTCTTCCACGGATATTGGTTTGAGATTGGGATTTCTTACCGAGTATTCGTTCTTGATCCGTACCTTGTTGATTTATTTCTCTACCTAAATTCTAAGTGGCTTCTCAATTTATGGATATGTGACCATTTCAAGAGGAATGCATTCGTTCATTTTGTTCGGATGCGAAGACTATATGTTGCAATTTTCATTCCGTTGGATTCACCTTCATTTTATCTGTCTATGTGCTAACGGTGGTCAACCTCTTCAGGATGGCTCCCGCTAAGAGCACCAATCAGAATCAGAATCAAGATCCGCCACCACCTCCACCTCCTCCGGAGGCATGGCAAGCTGTGATGGCCGCAACCAATGCAAACACACAGTTGATCATGCAAATTCTTCAAGAGTGAAATCAAGGCAACCAAGGGAACCAAGGCAACAATCAGAATCACTTTGCTACACTCAACCAGTTCCTTGCTAACGGGCCAAATACTTTCAGCAATTGTGTTGAGGCAACCGATGCTGATGATTGGCTCGTGGATCTGTGCAAGCATTTTGAGTGCAGTAACGCCAGGCCTGAGGACTTTGTCAAGTTCGCTTCCTTCCAACTCAAAGATCAAGCTGCAGAATGGTTCCAGCAATACAAGGATTCCAGAGGTGGACGTGTTATTACCTGGGATGAATTCCGTCAAGATTTCAGAGCTCACCATATCCCTCAGAGCGTGGTTGAAAGCAAGCGTGAGGAATTCCGCAACCTGAAGCAAGGCTCTTTGTCTGTCTATGACTACAACAAGTTGTTTCAGAAGCTCGCCCGCTTTGCCAAGCAGGACGTCCCTGATGAGAAGAGCATGATATACCAGTTCAGGGCTGGTCTCAGAGAAGAAATTCAGCTAGCTCTTGTTCTCTTCGAGCCCTTGAGATACGATGAGTTCTACAACATGGCACAGAAGCAAGAGGCCGCTCAATTGAGGTGTGATGCTTCCAAGAAGCGAGTCAGAGATTCTACTCCTTCTTCCTCTACTCAAGTGGCCGAGCAGCAGAAGTATTGGCTTCCTCCTCCTCCGTTCCGTCAGCCGTATCAGTAGAAGAGCAAGGGTGGCAGTGGATCTTCCCACCCACACAACCCTGGTTTTCAGAACAAGACTTCGTCTCAAGCTCCAAGATCGAGTGCTCCGTACCACCGTCCGCTTTCAGAGGTCACGTGCAACAAGTGCCAACAGAAGGGTCACTATGCCAACAAGTGCTTCAATCAGAGGCGTCTCCCTCCTCCTCCTCCTCTGAGATCGGCAAGTACAGCTGTGGTCAAGCATAACCCCAAGCACGCCAAGGTCAACTTGCTGAATGCAGCTCAGGCAGAGGACTCATCAGATGTCATCACGGGTAACTTTCCAGTTAACTTTTTTCCCGCAAAAGTTCTTTTTGACACTGGTGCATCGCATTGTTTCATGTCAAGATCATTTGTTTCCAAGCATGAATTTGTTTCGCAAATGTTGGGTAAACCTATGGGAGTGGTTTCTCCGGCTAAGTCTATGAGGGCTACTTTAATAGTCCCGAATATTTCTATCATGATGGGTGATTTCAAGTTTCTGGCTTCCCCGATGGTTCTTGGTAACTCGGATATTGATCTTATTCTCGGGATGGATTGGCTTTCTAAGCACAAGGCTCAGCTTGATTATGCAGCCAGGCAGATTCAATTGACTCATTCGTCTGAGGATGTAATTGTCTTTGCCCCGAATGATGATACCATCCGTCTATTTTCTCTCAATGAGAACGGTGAACTGGATGCCATCTTGCAAATTCAAGTCGTTTGCGAATATCAAGACGTCTTTCCAGAAGAGCTTCCAGGAATGCCTCCGCACCGGCCAGTTGAATTCGTCATTGATCTTGAGCCCGGCACGGAACCTGTGTGCAAGCGTCCTTACAAGCTCGGACCTGAAGAGTTGAAGGAGCTAAAGAAGCAACTCGATATTCAAGAGAGAATGGGTCTCATCCGGCCTAGTTTTTCTCCATGGGGTTGTGGTGTTCTTTTTGTGAAGAAGAAGGATGGAACGGACCGACTTTGTGTTGATTACCGTCCATTGAACAAGAAGACCATCAAGAACAAATACCCACTTCCCAACATCAACGAGCTGTTCGAACAACTCAAAGGTGCCCAAGTATTCTCCAAGCTTGATCTCCGTATGGGTTATCATCGGATTCGAATCCGTGAGCAAGATATTCCCAAGACGGCTTTCCGAACAAGCTATGGTTCATATGAATACACTGTCATGTCTTTTGGCCTCGTCAACGCTCCTCCGACGTTCTCTCGCATGATGAACTTCATCTTCAACGCCTACACCAATGACTTCGTTTTGGTCTATCTCGGCGACATTCTGGTTTTCTCGAAGAACAAGGAAGATCATGCCAAGCACTTGCGTTTGGTACTCGATAAGCTGAGGGAACACAAGTTCTATGCCAAGTTCTCCAAGTGCGAATTTTGGCTCGATGAGGTTCTTTATCTTGGTCATATCATCTCTGCCAAGGGCATTGCCATGAATCCTGAGAAGGTGTCTGCAATTGTGAATTAGGAACCTCCTCAGAACGTGAAGCAACTCCGTAGCTTCCTCGGTCTCGCAAGCTACTGCCGAAGATTCGTTGAACACTTTTCCAAGATCGCGAAGCCTCTCTCAAATCTTCTCCAGAAGCACGTCAAGTACGTTTGGTCTCCGGAGTGTGACATTGCTTTCAACAATTTGAAAGAGAAATTGATCACTGCTTCAGTCCTGACTCCGCCCGATGAATCCAAGCCGTACAAGGTCTTTTGTGATGCCTCTCTCCAAGGTCTTGGCGCAGTGTTGATGCAAGAGAAGAAAGTGGTTGCTTATACCTCTCGCCAGTTGAAGCCCAATGAGAAGAACTACCCCACTCATGATCTCGAGTTGGCGGCAGTTGTGCATGCTCTTTTGACTTGGAGACATCTCTTATTGGGAAGAAAAGTGGACATTTTCACTGATCACAAGAGTCTCAAGTACATCTTCACTCAGCCTAATCTCAACCTCAGGCAAACTCGATGGGTCAAAATGATTCAAGAGTATAATCCGAGTATTGAGTATACTCCAGGCAAGGCCAATGTGATTGCTGACGCATTGAGCAGGAAGGCTTATTGCAACAGTCTGATTCTCAAGCCTTATCAACCCGAGCTTTGTGAAGCTTTCCGCAAACTTAATCTGCAAGTTGTTCCTCAAGGTTTCCTCGCCAACCTTCAAGTCTCTCCTACCTTGGAAGACCAGATTCGCCAAGCTCAGCTTCTTGATGCTATGGTGAAAAAGGTGAAGATTGGGATTGCCAAGAGTCAACCCAAGTACAAGTGCTACCGCCTTGATGACAAGGATACTCTCTTCTTCGAGGATCATATTGTTGTACCCAAAGGTGACCTCCGTAAAGTGATCATGAACGAGGCTCACAATTCTCTCCTCTCCATCCACCCTGGGAGCACGAAGATGTATCAGGACCTCAAGCAGACTTATTGGTGGACTCGAATGAAGCGCGAGATTGCTCAATTCGTGAATGAGTGTGATGTCTGCAGAAGAGTGAAGGCAGAACACCAAAGGCCAGCTAGTCTCCTCCAACCTCTTGCCATTCCAGAATGGAAGTTTGACCACATTGAGATGAACTTCATGACTGGGTTTCCAAAGTCCAAGCGTGGCAATGATGCTATATTCGTTGTCATCGACAAACTCACTAAAGTGTCTCACTTTCTGCCTATCAAAGAGTCAATCACTATAGCTCAATTGGCGGAACTCTATACCTCTCGAATTGTCTCTCTGCACGGTATTCCTCAAGTGATATCTTCAGACCGTGGCAGCATCTTTACCTCCAAATTTTGGGATTCTTTTCAGAAGGCGATGGGCACCAACATCCGCTTCGGCATAGCTTTCCATCCTCAAACTAGCGGTCAAGTCGAGCGTGTCAACCGGATTCTTGAAGATATGCTCAGGGCTTGTGTGATCTCCTTCGGCATGAAGTGGGAGGATTGTCTTCCTTATGCTGAATTCTCCTACAACAACAGTTTTCAAGCAAGTCCGGGCAAGGCCCCATTTGAAATCCTGTATGGCAGGAAGTGCCGTACCCCTCTCAACTGGGCTGAAACCGGTGAACGTCAGCTGCTGCGTAATGACTTAATCACAGAGGCAGAGGAAATGTGCAAAGTCATTCGAGATAACCTCAAAGCAGCCCAATCCCGCCAGAAGAGCTACTATGATAGTAAGCACCGTGATTTGGCTTTCGAGATCGGAGATCATGTTTACCTCCGTGTCTCTCCTATGAAAGGTACTCGTCGCTTCGGTATCAAAGGGAAGCTTGGCCCCAGATACGTGGGACCTTTCAAGATTGTCAGCAAGAGAGGCAATCTCGCCTATCAACTCAAGCTTCCTTCAAACTTTGCAAATGTTCATGACGTGTTCCATGTCTCTCAGCTCCGAAAGTGCTTCAAGACTCCTGACCGCACCATCAACTTCGAGGACATTGAGCTCCAAGAAGATGTCTCCTATCGTGAGCACCCAGTTTCTATTCTTGAAGAGACTGAACGCAAGACTCGCAACAAGTCAATCAAATTCCTCAAAGTCAAGTGGTCATACCATTCCGACCATGAAGCTACCTAGGAACGCGAGGATCACCTCCGTTCTGAGTACCCGGTGTTCTTTCAGTCCTAGATCTCGGGACGAGATCCTTTCGTAGTGGTGGAGTGTTGTAACACCCCGGATATGACTTTCCCAATATGTAATTGAACTCTTGCCGTTTCCGGCCTTAAGTTATTTTATTTTCTCGGGTTCGGGTCTTTGTCTCCGTGTGTTGTTATCATTGTCATGCATCTCATATCATGTCATCATGTGCATTGCATTTGCATACGTGTTCATCTCATGCATTCGAGCATTTTCCCCGTTGTCCATTTTGCATTCTGGCGCTTCGTTCTCCTCCAGTGGTCATTTCTACCTTTCTTTCGTGTGTGGGGATTAAACATTTCCGGATTGGACCGAGACTTGCCAAGCAGCCTTGGTTTACTACCGGTAGACCGCCTGTCAAGTTTCGTACCATTTGGACTTCGTTTGATGCTCCAATGGTTAACCGAGGGACCGAAAAGGCCTCGTGTGTGTTGCAGCCCAACACCCCTCCAAGTTGGCCCAAAACCCACCAAAACCCTCTCCATCATCTAGAGTGTTCGATCACGATCGCGTGGCCGCAAACCGCACCTCATTTGGACTCTCCTAGCTCCCTATATGCCTATAAATAGGTCCTCCTCCGAAAATTCGGATCTCTCCCCCGAAACCCTAGCCCTCTTCTTCCCCTGTGTGCCGACAACGTCCGCCGGCGCCGGACGTGTCCACTGCACCCGCCGCCACCACGTGGCACCTCCCCATACGCCCGGCCGCCTTCCTCCGCCGCCGGCCCGCCGAGCCCAGGCGGGGCCCCCGCGGCCCGCACCGCGCACCGCCCGCCGCGCCATCTCCGCGACCGCGCACGACCCTCGCCGCCGTTCCGCCCGGGCCGCGCCGCCCTTCACCGGAGAGCGCCACCCCGCGCCGGCGTCCGCTTCCTCCGCCGCCTCGCCGCTCCACCTCGCCGCTCGAAGCCGGCGACCGCCCCAGTGCTCCCTCCGGCCGGCGAGCTCCTCCACTCCGGCGCCCCGCGACAACTCCGGAGAGACACGACACTATTCTGGCGAGTTCTTCAGCTCTGGCCGGCCATCCTCGACATCCGCGCCAGATCTGGATCTGAGATCCCGTTTGGGTTGACTTTTGCCCCGAAACGCTAGCTCATATGCTCCTGTTCATTGCATCATAACTCCGCATCCGTAGCTCCGTTTTGGGCATTTAGCATATCAAAATGTTCGTCTCAGAGAGCACATCATTTCATTCCATTGCATCATTTTCATTTGAGTTCATCTTGATGCCCGAAATGCTGTTAGAAGAGTGCTACTTGAGATAATTGTCAGATCTGCTACTCCATTTAGATATTTGTCATTTTTGCCATGATTATTGCGTGCATGATATGCCCATGAGTTCTACATATGTTTTGTTAAGGGTTTTTCCATCTTTCCATAGGTGCAACCCATGTATTTTTGTGATGTGTGTGGTGACTAGCACAAGCTTGCAAAGTGAGGCACTTGGTAATTCTGATTTCAGGGACTTAGCATTTCAACTAAGTCCTTGACCTGTTTATCTCATATGGCCATATGTTCATGTTGTTTCCGAGTGATCCGTGCCTCTTTTGAGGATGATCAGTAAGGATGTTTTGTTAATCTTGTAGTGCTCTATCCCTCCATGTTGAGGCCAGGTTCATGCATCCCTTGTCAAATCTTGCATATGCATCCCGCATCGCATCCCGCATAGCATATCATCTTTGCATCTTATTGTTTGAGCTTTGCACGTGGTTGATTGTGCCCTTGCTGCTTGTTTTTCTTGTTTGGGTAGAGCCCGGAGACAAGTTCGCTAACGAGGAGCCCGTTGAGTTTGCTTTCGAGGATCCAGTCAACTCTGACAACTTTGCAGGCAAGATGATCCTACCCTCGAAATCACTACTATCTTTGCTTTGCTAGATGCTCGCTCTTTTGCTATGCCAATGCTATGATGCCTATCACTTGCTTTCAAGCCTCACAAATTGCCATGTCAAACCCCTAACCCACCATGTCCTAGCAAACCGTTGATTGGCTATGTTACCACTTTGCTCAGCCCCTCTTATAGCGTTGCTAGTTGCAGGTGAAGATTGGAGGCTGTTCCTTTTTGGAACATTATTTACTTGTTGGGATATCATTATATTATCTTGTTATCTTAATGCATCTATATACTTGGTAAAGGGTGGAAGGCTCGGCCTCTCGCCTAGTGTTTTTTCCACTCTTGCCGCCCTAGTTTCCATCATATCGGTGTTATGTTCCCGGATTTTTGCGTTCCTTACGCGGTTGGGTTATAATGGGAACCCCTTGATAGTCCGTTTTGAATAAAACTCCTCCAGCAATGCCCAACCTTGGTTTTACCATTTGCCACCTAGCCTTTTCCCTTGGGTTTCGCGGACTCAAGGGTCATCTTATTTTAAACCCCCCGGGCCAGTGCTCCTCTGAGTGTTGGTCCAACCTAGAGCACCGTGCGGGGCCGTCCCTTCGCAACTTGGGTTACGTTGGCTCCCGTACGCTTAGCTTATCTAGCGTGCCCTGAGAACGAGATATGTGCAGCTCCTATCGGGATTTGTCGGCACAGCGGGTGGTGTTGCTGGACTTGTTTTACCATTGTCGGAGTTGTCTTGAAGAACCGGGATACCGAGTCTGATCGGAACGTCTTGGCAGGAGGTCTATTCCTTCGTTGACCGCGAGAGCTTGTCATGGGCTAAGTTGGGACTCCCCTGCAGGGATTTGAACTTTCGGAAGCCGTGCCTGCAGTTATGGGCAGATGGGAATTTGTTAATGTCTGGTTGTAGATAACTTGAACCTTAACTTAATTAAAATGAATCAACTGAGTGTGTTACCGTGATGGCCTCTTCTCGACGGAGTCCGGGAAGTGGACACGGTGTTGGAGTAATGTTTGCGCAGGTTGTCCTCTAGTTTCTCGCTCGCGCTTTGCCTTCTCTTCTCACTCTCTTTGGCGAACAGGATAGCCACCATATATGCTAGTCGCTTGGTGCAGCTCCACATATTTTACCTTGCCTTTCCTATAAGCTTAAATAGTCTTGATCGCGAGGGTGCGAGATTGCTGAGTCCCTGTGGCTCACAGATTACTATTACACCAGATGCAAGGCCTGATGATTCCGCTCGAGGTGACGCGCTTGAGCTCAAGTGGGAGTTCGACGAGGACTCTCAATGATACTATGTTTCCTTTCCTGATGATCAGTAGTGGTGCCCTGTTGGGGGTGATCGGGACCGTGTCGCATGTTAGGCTATCTTTTATTTTGGCGCCGTAGTCGGGCCATGAGTGTTTGGATGATGTAATGTTATTTATGTACCTTGATTGACGTGGCGAGTGTAAGCCAACTATGTTCTCCCCTTTATTATTTATATTACATGGGATGTTGTGAAGATTGCCTTACTTGCGACATATGCCTTCAATGCGATTATGCCTCTAAGTCGTGCCTCGACACGTGGGAGATATAGTCGCATCGAGGGTGTTACAGAGGAGGAGAAGGAAAGAGGGGAGGGCAAGGAAAATGTGGATTAGTATTCCTACTTCCTTCCCTGTCCCCCCTCTTTCCTCCCCCCTCGATTATATATGGCATGGGGCGCGCGCGGCTTGGGAGGGACTCCAAGTAGGATTCCTCCTACTTGGGGTGCCCCCTTGGCTGCCTCTCCTTCCCTCCAACATATATATATATATATATATATGTGTGTGGGGGGGGGGACACACTAACAATTGTTAGCCGTGTGCGGTGCCCCCCTCTAAAGTTTACGCCTCTGGTCATATCTTCGTAATGCTTAGGCGAAGCCCTGCGCGGATCACTTCAGCATCATCGTCACCGCGTCGTTGTGCTGATGGAGCTCATCTACTTCCTTGACACTCTGCTGGATCAAGAGTTCGAGGGACGTCATCAAGCTGAACGTGTGCAGAACTCGGAGGTGCCGTATATTCGGTGCTTGATCGGTCGGAACGAGAAGTAGTTCGACTACATCAACCGCGTTGTCAAACGCTTCCGCTTTCGGTCTATGAGGGTACTAGACACACTTTCCACCTCTCGTTGCTATGAATCACCTAGATAGATCTTACGTGATTGTAGGAATATTTTTGAAATTGCATGCTACGTTTCCCAACACCTTGTCCCCAATAGTGCCATCTTCATTTTTTTCGTCTGATTTGTCGTCATTCTCATCAAAATCTTTTTCTTCATCCTCTTCTTTTGATTTTTTGGAACTGTGGACCTTGCCCTATTTCTATTCAGCCCCATTGACCTTGCCCAGTTTGCATGTGCGGGCATTATGTCCGTCAGTCCCCCCACACTTGCCACAAGTGTAGTTGTTACGTGTGTCCTCTCCATTGGTAGAAACCTTGGTGGCTCCAATCTGCTTCTACAACTTTTGCCTGTCGACATTGTCAGCATCTGTGCGTTGTGGGCATGTGCGGTACTTATGATTGGTCACCAAATTGCAGAATCCACACGCCCTTATCCTGAGAGGTTTGCCATTCGGGCCGAATTCCACGTGTCTGACGGGGCGCAATGGCTTTTTAGCTGCTGCATTTGCTGCTTGCGTCTTACTCTTACTCCCCTTTGTGCATGAGAATATGGGTGGTTTAATTACCCTTTGCTGCTGGTGGTAGGATCTCCTGTTGTCATGTCATTTGCCTACAACACTGCCAAGCTCATGATCTTGCATGTGAGCATGTTGCTGCTCTTGAGTTTGCCCATGGGTAGGCTCTGGTTGCTGTTGCTCCTCATCCTCCTCATTGTCGTATGTGTCAATAGCTCCCAGATGGTTCATCTTGGATAAGATTGTAGAGACATCATGCTCAATTTTTTTGCTTCGTTGTCCACGACATCTTCGTTTTCAGCAAAACGCATGGCGTCGAGTTCTTGTTCAAGACTTTCCATGACAACCCGTGACCTCGCCATTTGGTCTTGGCTTCTCACGCTTTTTCTATGCACCCTCATGTTTAGCTGCAGCTGTGCGCTTTGAATATAGTATTGGGAGGCCTTGTTTGACGCTACTGCCCTTAAGTCATTTCTGTTGAAGATCGGCTAGATGTTCGGGTGTTTGTTGTATCTTCTGAGGATGTATTTCTATAGAACGCTGTCAGCCTTATTTGTCTATATCATGCATAGGACATGCAGGCAGAATATACTTGTTTTTTGGAAGAGGTGCATGTTTTCTGTTATTTCAGTCAAAAAAAAACTTGCAATTTTCTTTTACTAAAGTTTGTACCATCTTTATTTAGTCCTCACCTATGAGCTCCCACACCTTGCAGTCGTAGTCGTATATTTCTTCCATAGGGTTTGCAACCACCTAGAACGCATGTTGAGACCATGCAAACTGTTTTTGTGCTTTGTTGTAGGGCACAAGGTACTTTGTAGGCTCTTCCGTCTCTATCACCATGAAGAGGGTGCTCAGTTTTAGCCTCTTTTTGATCTCGCTATACACACCTCATGAGTAAAGCTTTGCCATCTGATTGTCGAACCCATACAGGGTCAGTGCGTTTTGTTGTTTCTATACAAGCAGGAGTGATGAACAAATTATTAGTTTTCTCGCAGCAAAAACTTCTCTAAGTAAGAAAGAATTACTTTAGTAAGCACGTTCTTGTCTTATGACATGTGATAGAGCTATACCCAGTTATCCATTGTCTCCTCGTTCTCTTTCTGCCTCCTGGTTTTGATGCATGTGTTTACCAGGCTAACAAACTAGTGCAGGTTTTGTCTCTCACTTATGAATGTCTTCTTGAGCACATAGTTCATGCTCTCACTGCGTTGCGTGGATGTCATTTTCGCACCAAAAATTTCTTTGAAGTAAGCCGCTGTCCATCTCTCTCACACATTCCACATTGACACCATCATGGCATCGTCATGGACGTTGTACTTATCCATGAGTGTGTTCCAGGCAGCCTCAAACTTAGTTGGCATGAGGGGCCAGTTGTGGATTGTTGTGAATTCATCCTTAAAGGTTTTGTGGAGGTTGTACAGGTATGTGAGGTATTCCCTGTACTTCTTCATAATGTGCCAACAGCATAGATTGTGTATTTTGTTCCCGAAAACATCTGGGACCGCCAAAGCCATTGCCTCGCACTGGTCTGGTAATGAGAAAAGAGACGTGGAGTGGTCAACAGATTCTAGTGCATATATACAAATAGAACTAACACAACTATTTTACTGTGCTATTTTCCTTTTATTTGGGACGATGGCGGTACATGTGAGGATGCATGTAGGAGCCTTCTGAGGGAGTCTTGGATTAAGGGGTCCTCGGGCATCCGGGCTATGTGACGTGGGCTGGACTGATGGGCCATGAAGATACAAGACAGAAGACTTCCTCCCGTGTTCGGATGGGACTCTCCTTTGCGTGGAAGGCAAGCTTGGCGTTCGGATATGAAGATTCCTTCCTCTGTAAACCGACTCTATACAACCTTAGGCCCCTCCAATGTCTATATAAATCGGAGGGTTTAGTCCGTAGAGGCAATCACAATCATACAGGCTAGACATCTAGGGTTTAGCCATTACGATCTCGTGGTAGATCAAGTCTTGTAATCCTCATATTCATCAAGATCAATCAAGCAGGATGTAGGGTATTACCTCCATCAAGAGGGCCCGAACCTGGGAAAACATCGTGTCCCCCATCTCCTATTACCATCGACCTCAGACGCACATTTCGGGACCCCCTACCCGAGATCCGCCGGTTTTGACACTCACATTGGTGCTTTCATTGAGAGTTCTGATGTGTCGTCATCGGAAGGTTCGATGGCTCCTTTAGTCATCTACAACCATGCCTCCGTGGGGGAGGCTTTTCTCCCCGGCCAGATCTTCATACTCGGTGGCTTTGCACTGCGGGCCAACTCGTTTGGCCATCTAGAGCAGATCGACAGCTACGCCCCAGGTCACCAGATTAGTTTTGGAAATCTGGACTATGTCGCTGATATCCGAGGAGACTTGATCTTCCAAGGTTTCACGATCCCAACCTCTGCTCTGGACTTAGATCCGGAGCGCATTGCCAGGTCCGAAGACGGGATTCTTGAGACCGTCGGACTATCTGCGACCACTAAGTCCAGTACGGGAGAGCCGGAGGAAGTAGTGTCGCTGGCAACCATCATGAAGCCGGACTCTTCTCCGGACACTGGCTTCGAACCCTCGGAGTCAGCATCGTGTGAGCTTGGCCAAGGAGTCTCCTTCCCTCCGTACTCCACGGACTCTCTTCTCCCCGGCCAAACCTCACCTTTAAGCCTCGTCATTACAGAGGAGCAACATCCAAACTACGCCCAGCCTAGACTAGGGGCTGAGAGCCGGGAATTTTACGTCCCACCCACCACCCACTTCATAGCCACTATCGACGACATAACTGACATGCTTGATTACGGCTCCGAAGACATCGACGGTATGGACGACGATCCCGGAGAAGACCAGGCCCAGAACCTGCCCATTTACCGGAGCTGGATAGCCACCTCTTCGTATGACGTGTACATGGTGGATACACCCAAGGAGGGTAATGGCAATAACGATAAAGATCCGGTCGATGATAAACCTCCTGAGAAACTGATAGAGGCGAGGGTGTCCCGATCTTTCAATTAGATGATAACTATCGATTTGGTGGAGACGACTTTGACGATCCGACTACAAACGTGCACGACGTTGTGCCTTAGCAATCGCTAAACCAATCTCCTGAGGTTACTGACGATGCCGGAAGCACGGTCAGCCTGACCACGAAGGTCTATTCCTGCAAGCAATCGAAGAACGAGCAAGAATATGATAAAGCAATCTGAATATTGCAAATATATATGAGGTATTGATAATGGTGGGGATCCGTAAGCGGTCTTGGTCTGGTCGTTGGACACAAACGAAGTACACGAAGTTGCAATGGCTAACTTTTAACTAAACAAATCCCAAGCGAAAAGCTACTAGATGGATCTACTTATATAGGATCAAGGGGTGGCGGCCTAGGAAGTGGGAGGACGTCCCAAGGCAGCCTAAAACTAACCCTAGGTCGTACAAGGCCAATGGGCCCAAGTGGAGGTGATGCAACACCTTTGGACTTGTTGTTTGACTCGGATTCTGCTGCAGCGTCTGATTGTTTCGTCTATATCTCAACGCTCCGGATGAATTTGAAGGTGAATCCAATTGGGCTGGAAAGAGCACAAAATCTAGAATCCAACAAAAAAAGAATCACCCAATTCAGGAGTCCGTATGAAAAAGTTGTTGGCGTTTTGAGACAGGTATGTCTGTGCAGTCCGAATCTGAATCCAGAACGTGAGAGACTTGGACTCTATCTTCTCTTGGCCCAAAAGTGACGTGAGAGAACTTTTTGAACAGCACTTAAACATATCTTTCTCTCTTATCTTCATATGTGAATTGTACAAATATCCCATACACCTGCAATTAGACAAAACACAAAAGTGTGTGAAGTATTTTTGTTCTGGATAACATAAATAGATTATTGAATAGTTTGCACTAGAAATCACCTGACAAATATGCATGTATGCAATATTTTTGGTCGTATCCAAGGTAGTCATGTCCTCATCATCCTCCCCTTTTTGAAAACAAAGCCGTCCTCGGCGTTGCTTAATCTGAAATGTGGCTAAGAAAAGAGACAAGGTATACATGTTGTATATGTATATGTCATCCATTTTTACTTCCCTTGATTTTTGCACATATGACACATGTATACATGAGTAACTTTTATAAATCATAAAATATAAAGCCAAAATATTATCATAAATAGATGGCGTGAAAATATTGTAACTCGGTTTGCACATATAAGTGAAGCTCTTATTCCTATCAAAATATTGACAATATTCATCATTAAACCATCCCAACATTGGTGAATAAACCTTACTTGCATCAAATTTACATGCTACAACATGCTTAAATAAGCAAACATGCAGTAAGTCATTGGACACAGAATCATCACCAAGATTAGAGGTCATATCAAAATGATTAAACATTGATTCTTTTGCATCAATAGTTAATTCAATGGGTGCACTCAAAATTGTTGGTATTTCGGTTGTTTGATCACATGATGCATTCATGATAGTAACATGATTCTCTAAAATAGGTGGCGTGCTCAAATCAACAGGTAACTCAACACATGATGTATTTAAGTTAATTAGTGATGCATCATTCTCATGTGAAGTTATATCATCAATACCTTTACTGTTATCTTGTCGCAAAGACGTAGCTGATGTCGGTATGGACAATGATGATGTACCATACACTTGAGATGATGTCGCACTCACAATCTGAGGTGTGGCTGCTCTAGTAGGTGCAACGGTGGAGGAATCAACCGATGGCAGTGAGCATGAATTGGAATAGTAGTTGTTGTAGTCACCCAATGCATCCTCCTGTAACTGTCTCTCAAAGGTACAAGCACGAACATACATACCAGTAATGCAACGAGGAATATACCTAAATCTTGCCTGAATATCATGGTTCAAACCACCAAAAAATCTATTCATTGTATCATCCTCAGATTCTTCTATGTCACAATGATGCATATAAGATTTGAACTCTTGGTAGTAAGCATGAACAGTGTTATTGCCTTGTTTAAATTGTTCAAATTTGCGAAGCAATTCACGACGATAGTAAGGAGGGAAAAATTGTTGTCTCATTACATGTTTCAAATCTTTCCAAGTTGTGGGTTGGTTATCAATGTTTTTCTTACAATGCACACTCCACCAAACAGAAGCAAAACCAGTAAATGCTCTAGTGGCAGCTCGTACTTGCTCAAGTTCAGAATAGTCATGATAACTAAAAATTTGTTCTACTTCAAGCTCCCAAGCTAGATAAATAGCAGGATTAAATCTACCCTCAAATGATGGTAAAGAGATAACCTGACCATGTGCTTGTGTGTGTTGTCCCAACTCTCGTGATGGTGAAGATGTGTTCGTCGTCCAAGAACTTCTTTCTCCGGAACCTGTCATGATTAGTAGAAACAAGAAACAAAATTCAAGAATAATGTTCCTATGAACAACTAGGATGTGGTTGTAACGTGCTCACAGTAAAGCAAATATCAATATCTTACAAGTTCTTACCATGCGACAGGTGGTGACAGGCAACCAGCGGTGTCAAATAACTCCGAAGATTGTGTAAAGCGATTGCCAGGGGAACGTACGTATACACGGTGTAGAAATATGTGGAGCTGGGTTGGCTATATATGGTAGCAAAAGATTAGCAATAATCAATTCAAAGATGCAATGTTGAATAAACGCTCAACGACGGTACTGTGCTGGTCCTAGGCTAGACCGGACTAGAGACGCGAGCCTAGAACACTAATGAGGTCACGGCATAGCACAACTAGCATCAATGAAGGATAAGTAGCTCTAGACAGCAAGATATAAGTGAAAATCACAACGGCAGTAAAGATAATGATGAATAACAACTGCCAAGTAGGATATATAACAACTCTCTCTCCAACTTTCCTCTTGAAAATTTGCTACTAACTCAAGCTTTCCGATGCAAAAAGAATCACTCAATTCTGAATTGATATGAGGAGTCAAAGAATTTTAAAACTGGCCTGAAAAACTGGAACAAACTGTATGCGCGAACTTTGGAGGGCAAAAAGACCTATTTAGAAGCTGATTTTGAGGCGCCAAATATTGAACTAGCTTTTGTAACTATTCAGATGCGTCTAGTCGCTAGCTTTAATTTGAGTACTTGTGGAGCCAAAACGGACTTCGTAGGAGGAAGTTATGCCTGTTTTACTAAACAGTGCACAAAACAGATTCCAATCCGAATTCAACTACGAGATTGAGTCTAGATAGATCCGAATTTTGTTTTTTTTCTTCTCTCTTTTTTTTCCTCACACTTTTTTTCCTTTTTTTTCTCCGACTTTTTTTTTACTTTCTTTTTCTCTTTTTTTTCCGTCTTTTTTTCTCCTTTTTTTCTCTCTCTCTCGTTCCAAACAAACTAGATAAGATGCAGATTGGATCAAGCGAAGATGTGAATGATCTCAACTATGATTATGACAATGAACGGTGGGTAGCACGTGGTGGAAACTGATGGATGGATGGTGAACAACGGAAGGGCTAACGATGCAGCGGCGGCGTGACTAATGTGGAAAGAACTCGAAACTCTAAACGAACTAGACACTAAGACCAGCAAGTCGACACGACGATGCAACCGATAATTCAACTATGCAAGCAATGAAAAGAAAATTGCAAAGGCTCAGACTGGCTTGGACAAAGGATGAATAGATCTAACTCTTTTTTGTGGATTTTTCTTGGACAATAGGTAAGAAAATAAATCTAATCTAGGAAAACTGGAAATTCTCACCGAGCAACCTGAAAACTGATACCACTTGATAGAGGCGGGGGTGTCCCGATCTTTCGATGAGATGATAACTATCGATTTGGTGGAGACGACTTTGACGATCCGACTACAAACGTGCACGACGTTGCGCCTTAGCAATCGCTAAACCAATCTCCTGAGGTTACTGACGATGCCGGAAGCACGGTCAGCCTGACCACGAAGGTCTATTCCTGCAAGCAATCGAAGAACAAGCAAGAATATGATAAAGCAATCTGAATATTGCAAATATATATGAGGTATTGATAATGGTGGGGATCCGTAAGCGGTCTTGGTCTGGTCGTTGGACACAAACGAAGTGCACGAAGTTGCAATGGCTAACTTTTAACTAAACAAATCCCAAGCAAAAAGCTACTAGATGGATCTACTTATATAGGATCAAGGGGTGGCGGCCTAGGAAGTGGGAGGACATCCCAAGGCAGCCTAAAACTAACCCTAGGTCGTACAAGGCCAATGGGCCCAAGTGGAGGTGATGCAACACCTTTGGACTTGTTGTTTGACTCGGATTCTGCTGCATCGTCTGATTGTTTCGTCTATATCTCAACGCTCCGGATGAATTTGAAGGTGAATCCAATTGGGCTGAAAAGCGCACAAAATCTAGAATCCAACAAAAAAAGAATCACCCAATTCGGAGTCCGTATGAAAAAGTTGTTGGCGTTTTGAGACAGGTATGTCTGTGCAGTCCGAATCTGAATCCAGAACGTGAGAGACTTGGACTCTATCTTCTCTTGGCCCAAAAGTGACGTGAGAGAACTTTTTGAACAGCACTTAAACATATCTTTCTCTCTTATCTTCATATGTGAATTGTACAAATATCCCATACACCTGCAATTAGACAAAACACAAAAGTGTGTGAAGTATTTTTGTTCTGGATAACATAAATAGATTATTGAATAGTTTGCACTAGAAATCACCTGACAAATATGCATGTATGCAATATTTTTGGTCGTATCCAAGGTAGTCATGTCCTCATTAGAAACATCCAAAGCGCCGACGTTAGCAGCGCCGCTCTAAATCACGTCGTGGAAAAGACAACGATACCAGCACGAGAGACAACAATACTACGGACGATGCCGAAGACCAAGAAGACCCCGTCGAGCCAACCTCTGAATAGGACGATCGGGAAGATGGCAAGTTAGCCCTGATGAACTAGCCACAAATGAAATCTCGGAGGACGGTAATTATCTTCCACTCTCCGAGGATGAGGTGAGCCTCGGCGGCAAAGACTTTCTCGTGTCTGAGGAACCCCTCGAGCAGGAGCGCTTTAAGCACCGGCTAATTGCCACTGCAAGGAGCCTGAAAAAGAAGCGGTAGCAGCTTCAAGCTGATCAAGACCTAGTCAACGACAGGTGGGCTAATGTCCTGGCAGCCAAGGAATACAGCCTCGAGCGCCCAACCAAAAGTTACCTGAAGCGCAAACTTCTACCTCAATTCGACGATGAGGCACTTGGGCCCGTACCATCAGCGCGTAACGCGGCTGACCGACCACCACGTGGGCGGGACAAAACAACAACTCAAGCTGAACACCAGCTTATATTACCTCACCGTAAAGGTAGGGACAC
The DNA here is from genome assembly GCF_018294505.1 of Triticum aestivum. Classification (NCBI taxonomy): domain Eukaryota; kingdom Viridiplantae; phylum Streptophyta; class Magnoliopsida; order Poales; family Poaceae; genus Triticum; species Triticum aestivum. The sequence continues at coordinate 253,804,535 of NC_057803.1, forward strand.
AACATCTCGGGGATATACATATGACCTGCGGCAGGACCTGGAAAATAGAGTAGGATAGACCGGATCGATCTACAGGTCACGGGGGCGTGCCCCGACGCGCGACGACGGCTATCTAGCCGGATGTGACAAGCATAACCACGTCTGGGCCGAAAACCGCAGACGGACTCCATCTAAGCTATGTCGCGACTTGGCCCGATATAGAGGCGCCGCATACCCGCTCGGCTTCACTGATGAAGTAATGGAGCACGAATTCCCAGTAGGGTTTAAACCCGTGAATATCGAATCATATGATGGAACAATAGATCCCGCGGTATGGATTGAGGACTTTCTTCTCCATATTCATATGGCCCGCGACGATGATCTTCATGCCATCAAATACCTGCCGCTAAAACTTGAGGGACCAGCTCAACACTAGTTAAACAGCCTGCTAGAAAACCCCATTGGCAGCTAGGAGGACTTGGAAGATGCCTTCCGCGATAACTTCGAAGGTACATACGTCCGACCTCCGGATGCCGATGACTTAAGTCACATAGTTCAACAACCCGGAGAGTCAGCCAGGAAATTCTGTACTAGGATCCTAACTAAAAAGAACTAGATCGTCGACTTTCTGGATGTCGAAGCCCTAGCGGCCTTTAAGCATAGCATTCGTGCCGAATGGCTCACCCGACACCTCGCCCAAGAAAAACCAAAGTCCATGGCAGCCCTCACGACACTTATGACCCGCTTTTGCACGGGAGAAGATAGCTTGCTATCCCATAGCAATAATAACGCAAGCGAACCTAGCACCTCTTAAGCCAGAAATAGCAATGGCAAGCCCCGATGCAACAAACACAAGCGTCGAAACAACGGTGACAATACCGATAACGCGACGGTCAACGCCGGATTCAGTGGCTCCAAGTCCGGCCAGCGGAAGAAGCCATTTAAAAGAAACAATCTGGGCTCATCCAGCTTGGACCGCATACTCGATAGTCCATGTCAGATACACGGCACCCTCGATAAACCAGCCAATCATACCAACAGAAGCTGTCGGGTCTTTAAACAGGCCGGTAAGTTAAATGCCAAGAACAAGGAGAAGGGGTCGCAAAGTGAGGACGACGACAAGGAGCCCCGTCCACCAAACACAGGGGGACAGAAGAAGTTTCTCCCCCAGGTTAAAACGGTGAGCATGATATACGTTACCCATATCCCCAAGAGGGAGCACAAACGCGCACTCAGGGACGTCTATGCGATAGAGCCAGTCACCCCAAATTTGAACCCATGGTCGTCCTGCCCGATCACCTTCGATCGCAGGGACCATCCGACCAGTATCCGTCATGGCGGTTCAGCCGCACTGGTCCTCGACCCAATCATTGATGGATTCCACCTGACGCGAGTCCTCATGGACGGTGACAGCAGCCTCAACCTGCTCTATCAGGATACAATCCGCAAGATGGGCATCGCTCCATCAAGGATCAAGCCCACAAAAACTACCTTTAAAGGAGTAATACCAGGTGTAGAGGCCCACTACACGGGCTTAATCACATTGGAAGTCGTCTTCGGATCCCCGGACAACTTTCGAAGCGAAGACTTGATCTTCGATATCGTCCCCTTCCATAGTGTCTATCATGCACTGCTCGGATGAACTACATTTCTCGATTCAATGTGGTGCCACACTATTCTTATCTCAAACTCAAGATGCCCGGACCTCGCGGTGTCATAACAATCAATGGACACACTGAACGCTCCCTTCGTACCGAGGAGCACACCGCGGCCCTGGCAGCGGAAGTACAGAGCGGCATTATCAAGCACAATTTTAATTCAGCGGCCAAGCTCCCGGACATTCTCGAACGAGTCCGGACTACTCCGCAGCTTGGAAGTCTAGCTCGTTAGGAGTTCGACTAGCAATTCGGCCTCCCTCTCAGTCCTGACCAAATGGTGGTGTACGTACTGCGCGTACATAACTATGCACCCAAAATACCATGGGCATAGATGGAGGCATAACTAGATTGTGGTCCATAATATGGCTAGACCTTCCCCGGACACACATACCTTCCCTTATCTTTTTTCTCCTTTTCTTTTCCATAGGCGCCTCACGTCTGCCTGATCATCGATCCTTTCGAAGGATGGACATACCAAGGCAGCAAGCAGTATAGACGGGTAGGGGAATCTCTAGGTGGTCTTCTTGACGATCACTCTACCTGTCTTCAGGACCCGCACGCAGCTCCCCCTTCGTCTTGACATGTTAAATAGCATTGTTGCTTATCGCACTATTTGTACAAATACACTTTGACATATTAATCAAATTATAATGGAAATAGTATGCGACCAACTTATGTGGCACTGGCTTACTACTTCATTTTATTTCGCTATTCTTATCGATTGCACCCGTACACTTTGGTACGCTTTAATTCGCCAGGGGCTTCATTGCGCTCCATACTACGGCAACAAAGTCCGAACACTTTTTACAGTATAGTTCGTCACCCCGTATTTAGCATTATATGCATCGGCTCCGAATCATGTCTTTGGTCTATAGTTGGGTTGCCCGGCTCCTGTGCTTACTACCTAAGGTTCCGTCCTATCGACTAGGGTAGTAAAGGGAGAACTACTGCGATTGTGTTTCTGGTTCATCCAGGTAAACACCTAAGTAGAGAAAGCCGAAATTTGACTGTCATGATGCGGTGAGAGCTGGTCAGCTATTCGAAGGTTAAAATCTCTTGCGATTTTTCCCGCATTATGCGACGGATCGGACTCCACCCGATCACGTGTCTACAACACCCTACTCCGGATTCACAAATACCAACTAGGGGTTGGGCCTACATTTCTATTGTCAAACTCCTATGGCTAAGTGAGGGTGATAAAGCCACATAGTCTGATTGCCTGGTTCGTTGCGCTAAACACCTCCTTCAAGGACCAAACTCTTAGATCAAGAGTGTTTAGGTTCCAACCCGTACACCCCCGTACTACCTACATGGGGGCTAAAGCCGACGACTGGCCAACTCTTAGATTTAATAAAACAGCCGCACAGGAGGTAAAAAATTTAAACAAACAACAACCATTATAGTACATATCAGCTTTGTTTCATAATACAGGATGGGATAACATGAATCTCTTCATTCAAAGATAATATCTTTTGCACACTGGCCCTCTACAATGCGGGATCCCTTCAGGACATCATCAAAATATCGCTCGGGCGTGCGGTGCTCCTTGCCCGCGGGCGGTCTCTCGGTCGCGAGATAGACGGCATCCATCTTCGCCCACTACACCTTGACACGGGCGTAGGCCATCCGCGCACCTTCGATGCAGACCGACCGCTTGATGGTGTCAAGCCGAGGGCAGGCGTCGACCAGCCGCTTCACGAGCCCAAAATAGCTGCTGGGTATGCCTTCTGCAGGCCACAGACAGATTATCAAATCCTTCATGGCCGATTCGGCCACCCTATGTAGTTCAGTTAGCTGTTTCAGCTGATCGCTAAAGGGCACCGGATGCTCTAGTGCAGGTATTGCAACCAGAATAGCTTCTCCGTTGAGCTCCCCTCTTCGGCTCGGAAGAACTTCGCAGCATCAGTAACATTGCGCAGCAGATCCGCAAATGCTCCTGGAGAACTCCAAATCCGGGTCAGTAAGAGGTACCTTTTCTTCACATATTTTCTCTACATAATAAAGGCCTTACCCGCCGCGATTTTCCTGGCCTCCTGGATTTCCTGGAGGGCGCCCTGGGCTTCAACCCGGGCCTCTTGTGTGCTTTGGTGGGCCTTAGCAAGTTCGGACTCTTGGACCGCAATCTTGCGCTCCAAGGACTCGCATTTCTTTCTTTACGGCGTCCTGGAGCTCCCGCTGGACCTCCCCGCCCCTTGCCTTGGCTTGTTCCTTTGCTGTTCTCTTTTGGGCCTTGGCCAGCGCGCTCTTAAGGGTATCCACCTTGGTCATAGCTCCTGTGAAATATCATGATAACATGATCTACACAAACAATTCATATATTTCTACATCTGAATAGGCCATTGCATACCTTGCTTGTCCTCTAGTGGTTTTTTCACATGGCCGAGCTCTTCCTCGGCCCGCTCCAAACTCTGCTTTAGTTTGGAGACTTCGGCAGAATAGGAGGTCGCGTCCATCATCGACACCTGCTTATTCACATAGACATATATGGTTAGTCTCCTGCGAAAATTATTTGATCCTCTGTCCGGATTCTCTTTTCGAGCACCGGACAGAGTCTCAGGGGCTACTGTCTATACTATGACATCCTTTTTTGCATAATTACGTCACATACCTCAAAGCTTGTTAGAAGGCTGGTGCAGGCTTCAGTCTGTCCGCTCTTAGCAGACTGAACCCTATCAACCACCGTACCCATGAGGATACAGTGTTCCTTAACAATGGAAGCACTTTGCAGCGCTTCCAGTAAAGTATCTGGTACCTCCGGATGGACAGAGGTCACCGGCGGAATAGGTGCAGCTCCTTCTTTCGAAGGAGGCTGCTTGCCTGATTCCGGAGCTGTATGGGCCTCCGGAAGAGTATTCGGCTGGGGGCGAATTGGATATGGCCACCATCACCAGTCTCCAGGGGGATTTGTTCCCCCATGTGTCCGGCGGCTGAGGTGTGACCCTCTAGCGCCACCCTGACGGCCTCCTGTACCTCTCCTTGGCCTAGGAAGGTCCTTCGGGACAACACCTCGGCATCATCCATGGCCTTGGGAGAAGAGGCCACCGGAAGTGACCCGATGTCCAGCACACTTGGATCCAGTGAATTCCCCAAAGATGAGGATTGTTGGGGGCGTGGGCCGGACTGCAGCGCATGATTCCACATATTAAAACCACGAAGTAAAAAAGTGGGATATATGTGTATATTAGTGCCTTTGAGTACATACGATTTAGTTAGGGGCTTCTCCCTGGGGTGCCATTCGGAGCTGGTATTAGTGTCCAACGTGGAGTTATCCGTGAGGGAGACCCTCCCCTTCTTGGATGCCTCTGCCTCTAGATTCGTGGAGGCTGTCCTTTTCTTCCTTCCCCCTCAGGGGGCGAGTTGCTTTCCGCCTCCTCCTCGTCGTCCTCGGTGGTGGGGGAGGAGTGGGTTTCGGCATCTTCGGACATCACGCCGAAATGCCTTTACGGCGAAGGCTGCCTCTTCCTTCTTGGCCCTTCTTATGGGCCTTCTTCTCCAGTGCATGGTAGGGTGCCGGAACCAGCATCTTCATTAGAAGTGGGATTGATGGGTTTTCTCGCAGCGGAGCCGGACACTGGATCCACTCTGCCTTCCTTGTCCAGCCCTGGAAAGACACATGGGGAAGCTTAGACATCTTCCTTGAATGTACAGGTGAAGGATACACCTTCAAACATGAAAAACTTACCCGACTGGCGGGATGGGTCAGGTTGTATCGACGGTCCTCGGTCATCTTCAGCCATGTCTCATTGGCCTTAAAAAGCACCTTCCAGATGCATTCGTATGTAGCACCGAAGAACTGTTGCAAGGTCTGGTGCTTGGCCAGATCAAAGTCCCACAAATTGCAAGTCCGGCTTTGGCAAGGAAGGATCCGGCGAAAAAGCATCACCTGGATCACATTGAAAAGCTTGATGTTCTTGTCCACCATGATCTTCATGCAAGTCTGCAGCGCGGACTCCTCGTCCGATGACGCCTAGTCCAGGCCCTTTTCTAGCCAGGAGGTAAGCCGCATTGGGGCCCCGGACATGAATTCGGGAGCCACGGCCCAGGTGGTGTCACGGGGCTCTGTGACGTAGAACCACTGCCACTACCACCCTTTGACAGTCTCCACAAAGGTGCCTTTGGGCCATGAGTCATTGGACATCTTGCTCACCATAGCGCCTCCACACTCAATGTGTTGACCACCCACCATCTTCAGCTTCACATTGAAGGTCTTCAGCCACAATCCGAAGTGGGGTGGGATGCGGAGGAAGGCCTCGCACACGACAATGAATGCCGAGATGTTGAGGAAGGAGTTTGGGTCCAGATCATGGAAATCTAGCTCGTAGTAGAACATGAGTCCACCGACGAATGGGTGGAGAGGAAATCCCGGCCCGCAGACGAAGTGGGGGATAAATACCACCCCCTCATGAGGCTCTGGGTGGGGACAATCTGCACCTTGGCCGGAAGCCGGTGGGCGATATCCTGGGCCAAGTACCCCGCTTCCCGGAGCTTCATGATGTCCTTCTCCATGACGGAGGAGGCCATCCACTTGCCCTACGCTCCTGATTCGGACATGGTTGGAGTGATTTTTTGAGGAGGAAAGGATGGAATCTTGGGCGCTGGAGCTCGAGAATGGGTGGGCAGAGAGAAACAAGGCATGGGTGAAAGGGTGAATCCTTATCTCTTTATAAAGGCAGCGAATATCAAGCGCCTCCCCCATTTGCCTTAGAACACGCCTATTCCCCAAGGGCCATGCAGATGGCGCGGTTGGATTACCCACGCCCGTATTGATGAGAATCCCGCAATAAGGGGACACGATCTCTGCTTCAACAAGATGTGCCAATGAAAACCGCATCTCGAAACATGGAGCGGGAGGCTAAAAAACAGTTCAAAATAATGACCAGGCAGGGACGTGGTGTCTCGCTACAGAAGTTGTCAGTAGCTGGGACCCATGAAATATTATACTCTCTACGGTTGTGTGTGGTACTTGTTTTGCAGAGTCGGACACATTTTCTGTGTCCGGGGTCTACTTGGAGTATTCGGATGAGGAACCCTCCTTGCAATGCCAAAGACAGTCTACGCGCCGGACACATTGTCATTGAGGCCTAGATTAAGGGGTCCTTGGGCGTCCGGGCTATGTGACATGGGCCGGACTGATGGGCCATGAAGATACAAGATAGAAGACTTCCTCCCATGTCCGTATGGGACTCTCCTTTGTGTGGAAGGCAAGCTTGGCGTTCGGATACGAAGATTCCTTCCTCTACAAAACTGACTCTGTACAACCCTAGGCCCCTCCAATGTCGATATAAACCGGAGGGTTTAGTATGTAGAGGCAATCACAATCATACAGGCTAGACATGTAGGGTTTAGCCATTACGATCTCATCGTAGATCAACTCTTGTAATCCTCCTATTCATCAAGATCATTCAAGCAGGAGGTAGGGTATTACCTCCATCAAGAGGGCCCGACCCTGGGTAAACATCATGTCCCCCGTCTTCTATTATCATCGACCTTGGACGCATAGTTCGGGACCCCCTACCTGAGATCCACCGGTTTGGACACAGACACCTTCCCTCTCATGCACCTTAAAATTGTTTCGAACAGCCACCTGAGTGAATCTGCATCCTCATCTCTTATCAAGGTGAAAGCAAAGAATGTAGTTTGCAAGTGGTTGTTAGTAACCACGAACACCCGAAGTGGTACATGGTACTTGTTGGTCTTAAATGTGGTGTCATATGTCATGCAGTCACCAATGTCTTGGTATGCCCCTCGGTAGCATCCGTTCGCCCAAAACTTGTTCTTCACTTTGTCAGACTCATCAAGCTGTATGTCGCAGAAGAATTCCTTGTTTATCGCTTTCATCTCCCTAAAGAAGTTGATAGTCTTTAGGACATTGTCCACATCATCCATCCTTGAATTCTTTGCTCTCCAGCATATTAAAAGCGAACAGTCAATGAAAAATACATGTTAAACTAGCATCAGGTCATGCGTTGCGTAATCGGTTTGTACTGACAAAGGAAAAAAGAGGGAGGTGGTCTTGGAGGAGAACAAGTTTGTTCTTATGCGTTAATCATGTCTCTGGCATTCATTACGAGGAGGTAGCCACTGAGGTCATCGCCGCCCAATATGCTCATGATTTGCATGTGTGCAATGCCTTTGAACTGCACGTACTTGACGTACTCCAGGATTGTGCTGTCAAAGTTTTTGTGGGAGTGCAAGAAGACAAGCATCTGGGGGCTGACCACTAGCTTGTTGTTGTGTTCCCAGCATATCTCCTTTACGAAAAGTGTTCCATCCTTTTCCTTCTTCATCCTCATTTTAGCCTTGTAGTTAGTCCTGGCAGTGGTCTTGCTCCTCTATCTATTCACATCTAAAACCTTTGATTCATAGACTCCATAGCACTTAAAATAAAGGTAGAAGATGTTGTTAACCTTAGAACCTTCCGTGACAGAAAAACCCGTGTGCGTTGCATAGAAGTTGTAGAAGTCCTTTGCTTCTTTAAAATTATCGAACCGCATCTCTAGCCTTGGCAGAACATAAGCTTCAATGGTAGGGGGTTGCACGCAACAGTGAGCACATAAAAGACAGTGATGAAAATGTTAGATGGGGTGGTCACAATACTATGGTATGGACCATGCTTGTATGTTTTTTCTAAATGGATACTTACACGTGTATAGATCTATGTTGCATCCAGTGTTTGTTGTTCACCCTGGTGTATGGGCGCAGGTGGTGTCACCCTCGGCACATGCAGCAATGCATCTCTTGGAGGGAGCAATGTTGATGAAGCTCTCCATCTTTCATTGTATGGACGTATTTGCGCAGATTTGTTGTGAGGTTGCTCCTGCCTATACGGCTCATGTCTGTAACTTTGCACCCTGATAGAGTGGTGAACATTCCTGTCTCTTTGACCTGGTCTTCCTGTCACAACCGCTTTTGTAGCACGGATGATTGATGTTGATGAAGCGATTGGTGGAATCCTGAGTGTCCTTGCCTTTCAGCATGCCCCATGAAGGAAAATATTTGTTGTTGGGGACATTGTGGACCTTGTTTCACCCCCGCAGTGGCAAAGCTTGCATTCCCAGTAAGCGGGGTTTGCTAAAGAGAAGAACCAGACTGTGCTTCTTATGATTCTGGTCTAGTTTGAAATTTGCCTGAATTGTTGAAGTATCCGGGGACTATTTCTGGTGTTACCCAACCAGGTGGCGCCTCATATCCGCTTGGCTTATCATCAAACCCTCCCTGTGTGTGCTCCATTGCATGTTTCTGCAATGACATTCAACAGTTTTCAAATTATTCTTTCTGCATTTTTTCCTACAGCTGATGGGTAACAAGTCATGTACTGAAGGTAACGTATAAGTTGAACTTGCAACACTAGACGTTATTAGACTTTGTTGTCTATTCTCCCTGATGTACTTTTAGTTAAACTGATGGATGGACATGTTGATCACTAATGTACTGATGTACTGTTAGCACTAATGCATCGCTGTAGGTTAATGAACTTATGCATGTTTTTTATGTTTTCCCCTAAAACTGATGTATGCACATTTGGTGCACTACTGGCAAACCTGAACATTATACTTGGGAGTAGTTGGCAGCTATGAAACTGATGCATGTCTTTTGTTTTCCACTTGAACTAATGCATCTACATTAGAAGTACTCCCAGTTTCTTTATCACATAACTTACTGTGTAACATGTGTATTTAATCTTTTTAGCAACATTCCTTTCCTTGTTCAAACTAATGCATCTACATGACATGTACTATTAGTAATCTCAACATATGACTTGCAGTGGTAGTTGAACCTTTTATGTGTTATTAAGCTACCTGAACTAATGCATAACTTTATGTCTTTTTTCTGAAACTGATGCAAGCACAATAGAGGTACTGACTGTAACCTCGATATCAAAATTGTGTATCAAGTAGCAAGGACCAGATGAACTGATGTAAGAATATGCGACGTACTATCTGCTTCTGCATCATAGAACTTGCAGAACAACACGGGGGGTATATGATTTTTTAAAGTGGGACTGATGAACTTATAGTGCGACATCACATGCATCTAGTGTTTGAACTGAGTGATCTAGCGTGCTTTTTCTCACACAGTCACATGCATTAGCATTGGACTGGGCTTTGTTTGTGAATCAGATTCAACGGCAACAGTTTCTCAAATCGGAAATTTTTCAAGATTTTGTAGGGGAAAGAAGGAATCACCTGTAAACGGACACCGACAAACCTGTCGTCCTACTCACTAATCGCGGTGTGGTCTTCTTGCTGGTGGGGACGGTGTTTTGGGATGAGTTTTGCAGGCGGCGCCATTGATCCCGACGTATGGAGCTTGGTTGGTGGGGGAGGATATGCAATCACCTTCATGACGTTGCCGGATCCGGCGGTGACCCTCCACGCCGTCAAGGCCTCCCTTTTCTCAAGCTACCGTCGTTGCTCGCTTTTTCATGGTGATATCCACAGAAGAGGAGAGGAGGCGGCAGAGTAGGTCACGGATCCGACGGCGGAAGAGCGACCTGTCATGACACCATGGGCTCCCACGTTCCGGCTGCCGCCGTCGCTCGTTCGCCCGCGACTACTACCTCCGACAGTAGGAGGTGGGTTAGGTTGGGGTGGTTGGGGAGTTTCTACGCCATAGGCTCTTGGCGCGTCACGCCCTTATAGGGCCGAGGGTTAACAGAATAATATGCTAGCTCGCCATGTTCAGGCGTTTGGTGTATCTCCTGGCTTCGGCGGCCTTCCTCTCGCACTGGACAAGGAAGAATCACCGGTGTCGATGACGAAGACCTCCACGTAGAAGTCCATTCCGCTGGCAGGAACGCAGCCACCGAGGGAGAGGGGGGAGTTGGAGAAGTCAAGTACCTCGCTGGGGTACTCGTCAGCCATGGGCGCATCGGAGATGTGCAGCGCGGCGAAGGAGGCGGCGAGCGCGTCGATGACGTCGTCCGCCAGCATGACGGGCTCGTCGGAGTCGGAGAGGAGCCCCGTCTGGAGCATGCTTCCAGCCAGGACCTTGAGCTGCCCCACGGTGGGCGCCAACTATCGTGGTGGGCGCACGGCAGAAGCCAAGGGATGGCTAAAGAGAGGAGGAGGCTCGAGGGCACTAGTGGGCTCCGGAGACGAGGTCGGCATGAGCAAGCGCGGGACGTAAAACATACCCTAGTTCGGGTCTCTCCGGAGAGATAACACCCCTTGTCCTGCCGAGCGTGATTTATATGTAATAGTACAGAGTTGCTCCTAGAGCTTTATGGAGGAAGAAGGAAGGCAGGCCAAGGCTGCTCCCTCTACTAGTGTGGCTAGTCTGGTTTGTTGTGTGATCGCTATCGTTCCCGTCATCCCCGTATGCATGAGGGCTCCTGGGGGTTTTCTAGGCCAACCTCCCAGGGGTACAATGGTAATGTTTCAGGGCCGTGGGGCCGGGTTGTCATCGTTCAGGAATCCGGTGCTGGGTGATACGTGTCCAACGTATCTATAATTTTTGATTGTTCCATGTTGTTATATTATCAATCTTGAATGTTTTATAATCATTTTATAGTAATTTTATATCATTTTTTGGTACAAACCTATTGACATATTGCCAGGTGCCAGTTGCTATCTTTTCTATGTTTTTTACATCGCAGAAAATCAATATCAGACGGAGTCCAAATGCCACGAAACTTTACGGAGATCTTTTATGGACAGAAGGAACAAGTTGGGCCCTGGTAGCACGTGGGGGGAGTCCCGAGGAGGGGACAACCCACCAGGGCGCGCCAGGAGGCCCGGGCGCGCCCTGGTGGGTTGTGCCCACCTCGGGTGCCCCCCGGACCACCTCTTTTCTCTATGAATACCCAAATATTCCCAAAACCCTAGGGGAGTCGACGAAATATTCATCCAGCCGCCGCAGAGTCTAGAACCACCAGATCATATCTAGACACCATCTCAGATGGGGTTCACCACCTCCATTGGTGCCTCTCCGATGATGCATGAGTAGTTCTTTGTAGACCTTCAGGTCCGTAGTTAGTAGCTAGATGGCTTCATCTCTCTCTATTGATTCTCAATACAATGGTCTCTTGGAGATCCATATGATGTAACTCTTTTTGCGGTGTGTTTGTTGGGATCTAATGAACTTTGACTTTGTGATCAGTCATATCTTTTTATATCCATGAAAGTTATTTGAGGTTCTTTGATCTCTTATATGCATGATCTATTATAGCCTCGTATTTCTTCTCCGATATTTGGATTTGGTTTGGCCAACTTGATCTATTTATCGCAATGGCAAGAGGTGCCTGAGGGAGTCCTGGACTAAGGAGTCCTCGGGCGTCCGGCTTGTTAGCCATGGGCCGGACTGATGGGCTGTGAAGATACGAAGAACGGAGACTGCACCCGTGTCCGGATGGGACTCTCCTTGGCGTAGAAGGCAAGCTTGGTGACCGGATATGTAGATTCATTTCTTTGTAACTGACCTTGTGTAACCGTAGATCCTCCCGGTGCTTATATAAACCGAAGGACTTAGTTCGGAGGGGAGAGATTCATTATCATAGCCATAGAAGCTAGACCTCTAGGGTTTAGCCATTACGATCTCGAGGTAGATCAACTCTTGAAATACTCATACTCATCAATATCAATCAAGCAAGACGTAGGGTATTACCTCCATAGAGAGGGCCTGAACCTGGGTAAACATCGTGTCTCCTGTCTCCTGTTACCATCGACCTTAGACGCATAGTTCGGGACACGCTACCCAAGATCTGCCGGTTTTGACACCGAAGTTGGTGCTTTCATTGAGAGTTCCACTGTGCCATCGACGAAAGGTTCGATGGCCCCTTCAATTGTCCATAGTGACGCTTTCCAAGGAGAAACTTTCCTCCCCGAACAGATCTTCGCGTTCGGCGGCTTCGCACTGCGGGCCAACTCGTTTGGCCACCTGGAGCAGGTCAATAGCTATGCCCTTGACCATCAAGTCAGATTTGGGAGTTTGAACTACGTGGCGGACATCCGTAGAGATTTAATCTTAGCCGGATTCGAGACTGCGGCGACTGCTCCCGGTCACCCCGATGATCATGACCTAAATTTGTCATCAGACCACATCCAGGATATCGCTCTTGTAACAGCTCTAGCCGTAGAGCAGGAGCAGACTATGCCATCCAAGGACGGGAGGGTCAACCACACCATGGAGGCCATAGATTCCACGGCATTGGAGCCGCACATAGACTTAAACTCTCACAATGTCTTTGTCACTGGAACTCCGGACTCGTCTCCGGCCGTAAGTTCCCACGTGAGCCCGCGGACGCCGAACTTGATCGCTTATCGATCTTTGAGTTCAGCGCCACAGACATCTTACAGCACTCGCCTTTGGGCGATGTGCTAAACTCGTTAAAGAACTTGTCCTTGGCGGAGGACTCACAGCCAAACTATCCGGTTTGAACTAGGGGCTGATGGGGGAGAATTTTGCTTCCCACCCGCCACCCACTTCATAGCCATGGTCGAGGATTTGACCGACACGCTTGATTACTACTCCGAGGACATCGACGGTATGGACGACGATGCCGGAGAAGAAGAGGCCCAGAACCCGTCGTTCACCGGACGCTGGACGGCCATTTCCTCATATGATGTATACATGGTGGATGCACCAAAGGAGAATAGCGGCAATGATAAGGAAGATCCAGCTGAGGATAAACCTTCTGAAATACAATCCAAGCGCCAGCGTCAGCGGCGCCGCTCTAAGTCACGCCGCAGCAAAGACAACAACACCGACATAGGAGAAGATAACAGTCCACAAGGTGTCGAAGACAACGAAGACCCCATTGACACAGCTAATGAACAAGATGAACGGGAAGATGGGCGAGCTAGCCCTGGTAAGCAGGCCACACATGAAGACTCAGAGGACGGAAGTTATCTTCCGCCCTCCGAGGATGAGGTGAGCCTCGGCACTGACGATTTCATTGTGCCTAAGGAACCTCTTGATCAGGAGCGCTTCAAGCGCCAACTAATCGCCACTGCAAGGAGCCTGAAAAGAAGCAGCAGCAGCTTCAAGCTGACCAAGATCTGCTCAATGATAAATGGTCCAATGTCCTAGAAGCCGAAGAATATGGCCTCAAGCTCCCAACTAAAAGCTACCCAAAGCGCAAATTGCTACCTCAGTTTGACGAGGAGGCCCCGAAATACATAGCTCCATCATACAATGCGGCTGACCGACCACCACGTGGTCGGGACAAAACGACAACTCACGCCGAACACCAGCCAGCCCCGCCTCATCGCATACGTAGAGGTAAATTAGCCCACGGTCACACATATGACCTCCGGCAAAACCTGAACAATTAAGCAGGACATACTAGATCAATCTACGGATCACGAGGACGTGCCTCGGCACGCGAAGATAGCCACCTATTCGGAAGTGACAAACTTAGTCATGTGCGGGCTGAAAACCACAGACGGACTCCATCAGAGCTACACTGCGATACAGCCTGATGTAGAGGCGCCGCACACCGTCATTGCTTCACTGATGAGGTCCTGGATCATGAATTCCCAGAAGGGTTGAAACCCTTGAATATAGAATCATACAATGGAACCACTGACCCCGCGTGTGGATCGAAGACTTCATTCTCCACACTCATATGGCCCATGGTGATGACCTCCACGCCATCAAATACCTCCCTTTAAAACTCTAGGGGCCAGCTCGGCACTGGCTCAACAGTCTGCCTGCAAATTCTATTGGCAGCTCGGAGGACATGGAAGAGGCCTTCCTCGATAACTTCCAAGGTATATATGTTCGACCTCCGGATGCTGATGACTTAAGCCACATAGTTCAACAGCTCGGAGAGTCCGCCAAGAAATTCCAGACTAGGTTCTTAACAAAAAAGAACCAAATTGTCGATTGTCCGGATGCCGAAGCCCTAGCAGCCTTCAAACACAGCATCCGCGACGAATGGCTCGCTCACCACCTCGTCCAAGAAAAGCCAAAATCCATGGTAGCCCTCACGGCACTCATGACCCGCTTTTGTGTGGGCGAGGACAGTCGGTTGGCCTGTGGCAAAAACAATGCAAGCGACACCGGCACCCCTGAAGCTAAAACTAGCAAAGACAAGTCTCGACGCAACAGATACAAGCGTCGAAACAACCGTGATAACACCGAGGACACGACAATCAATGCCGGATTCAAGGGCTCTAAGTCCGGTCAGCGGAAGAAGCCCTTCCAAAAGAACAATTCAGGCCCATCCAGCTTGGACCGCATACTTGATCGTCCATGCCAGATTCATGGCACCCCAGACAAGCCACCCAATCATACAAATAAAGATTGCTAGGTTTTTAAACAGGCCGGCAAATTAAACGCCGAGAACAGGGAAAAGGAATTGCAAAGCGAGGACGATGACGAAGAACCCCAGCAACTGAACAGAGGGGGACAGAAGATGTTTCCCCCAGGTCAAAACGGTGAACATGATATACGCTACCCACATCCCCAAGAGGGAGCGCAAGCGTGCGCTCAGGGACGTCTACGCAATAGAGCCAGTCGCCCCAAAATTCAATCCATGGTCGTCATGCCCGATCACTTTTGATCGCCGGGATCATCCGACCAGTATCCGTCATGGTGGCTCAGCCGCACTGGTCCTAGACCCAATAATTGGTGGGTTCCACCTCACTCGCGTCCTTATGGACGGTGGTAGCAGCCTCAATCTGCTCTATTAGGATACAATGCAAAAATGGGCATTAACCCATCTTGGATCAAGCCCACAAGGACTACCTTCAAAGGAGTCGTACCAGGTGTAGAGGCCCGCTGTACGGGCTCAATCACACTAGAGTTTGTCTTCGGATCTCCGTACAACTTCCGAAGCGAGGAGTTAATCTTCGATATCATCCCCTTCCGCAGTGGCTATCACGCACTACTCGGACGAACTGCATTTGCTCGATTCAACGCAGTACCACACTATGCTTATCTCAAGCTCAAGATGCCCGGCCCACGCGGTGTCATAACAGTCAACGGAAAAATGGAACGCTCCCTCTGTACAGAAGAGCACACATCTGCCTTAGCAGCAGAAGTACAGAGCGGCCTTCTCAAGAAGAACCTTAATTCGGCTGCCGAGCCCACGGACACCGTTAAGAGGGTCTGAACTACTCTGCAGTAGGAGAGCTCTACTCGTCAGGAGCTTGACTAGCAATCTGGCCTCTGTCTCAGTCCCGATCAAGTGGTGGCATTCGTGTCATGCGTACATAACTACGCACTCAAAATCCCATGGGCATAGCTAGCTTGTGGTCCATAGTGCGGCTCAACCAACATCGGATACACACATAATTTCACTTTTACTTGTTTCCTTTTCAGGTCTCAATCCCACAGGCACCATCTGGTGGTCTGGTCATCGGTCCTCTTGAAGGATAAACACACCAAGATGGTGAGAAACGCAGACATATGGGGGACTTTTTAGGTGATTCCGTTAACGATAACTCTACCTATTTTTTAGGACCCACATGCAGCTCTCCCTTGGTTTCGGCATGTCAAATAGCATGTTGCTTATCGCACTACCTGTATCAATGCGCCTTGACGTACTAATTAAATTACAATGAGAACAGTTTGCGGCTGGAGCTGTAGGACTCCAGCCTTTTACCTTCGTACCTTTTCTATTTTCTTTCTCTTTTTCATCTCCCCTGTGGATAACCCTATCAGGTAGCACCCTTACACTTTGGCACGCTTGATGTTTTCCAGGGGCTTCATAGCACCCCACACTACGGCAACAAAAGTCCGAACAATTTTATAAGTATAGTTCGGTACCCCAAATTTAGCATTATATGCATTGGCTCCGAATCATGTCTTTGGACAATAGTTGGGTTGCCCGGCTCCTGTGCTTGCTAACTTACGTTCCGCTATATCGGCTAAGGTATTAAAGGGAGAACTACTGCGATTTTGCCTTGGTTTATCCAAAGGAGCACCTCTGTAGAGAAAGCCGAAAACTAACTATCACGATGCGGCGAGAGCCGGTCAGCTGTTCGGAGGTTGCAAATCATTGGAGATTTCTTCCGCATTATGCGAAGGATTGGTACTTCCCGATCAGACGCGTATAGAACTCTAGTTCGGGTACTAGGGGCTGCGCCCATATTTTTATTGTCGCACTCCTATGGCTATGTCAGGGTGTTACAGTCGCATAGTCTGGTTGCCCGGTTCGTTGCGCTAAACAACTCCTTCAAGGACCATCTAATTGGATCAAGATTGTTTAGATTCCATCCCGAACACCCCCGTACTACCTACGTGGGGGAAGAAGCCGGCGACTAGTTAACCCTCAGATTTCATACAACACGGCAGCACAAGAAGTAAAAAATTAAAAATATAACAAGCATTATATTGCATAAACACTTTGTTTCATCATACAAGGCAGAGGGAGCTCGAATACATTCATTCAAAGATAGTGTCTTTCGCACAGTGATCTACAACAATGCGGGATCCCTCCAGGACACCATCAAAATACAACTCGGGTCGGCGGTGCTCCTTGCCCTCAGGCGGCCCCTTCGATACAGACTGACCACTTTATAACCTCAAGCCGGGGGCAGGCATTAACAAGCCGCTTCACATGTCCGAAATAGCTGCTAGGTATCGACGCGGCAAGCCATAGTCGGACTAGCTCGGCTGCCTTGTGTAGCTTGACCAGCTGTTTCAGCTGGTCGCTGAAGGAAACCAGATGTTCGGGTCCAAGATATTGAGACCAGAACAGCTTCTCCGTAGAACTCCCTTCCTTGGCTCGATAGAACTCGGCAGCGTCTGATACGCTGCATGGCAAATCCGTGAACGCCCCCGGAGAGCTCCAAATTCGGGTAAGTAAAAGGAATGCTTCCTTCACAGACTTGCTTTGCATAATGAAAGCCTTACCTGCTACGATCTTCCAGGCCTCCTGGATTTCCTGAAGGGCGCTCTGGTCTTCAGCTCGAGCCTCTTGTACGCTTTGGTGGGCCTTCGCATGTTCGGACACTTGCGCCAAGGCCTCGTACTTCTTGATGGCGTCCTAGAGCTCTTGCTGAACCTCGCTGACCTAGGCCTCATGCTTCTCGCGCGCCACGCGTTCCTCGGTCTTCGCTAACACCTTGTTGAGGGCTGCCACCTCGGTCGTGGCCCCTAATAAAGCTCATGGCACTTTAGTCAGCACAATCCATTCATCCTTCCTAAATATACACGTAGGTTACTACATACCTTTGTTGTCCTCTAGCTGCTTTTTCACGAGGCCAAGCACTTTCTCGGCCCGCTCTAGGTTCTGCTTCAGTCCGGAGACCTCCACGGTATGAGCGGCAGCAGCCAGCAGCGACACCTGCTTATTCAAATAGACACCTTATGTTAGACCCCTGTTCAGCTTTCCTTTCCAGACACCGAACAGAGCATCAGGGGCTACTGTCCACATTGTGATATTTTTTCTACAAT
Source organism: Triticum aestivum (assembly GCF_018294505.1). Taxonomy (NCBI): domain Eukaryota; kingdom Viridiplantae; phylum Streptophyta; class Magnoliopsida; order Poales; family Poaceae; genus Triticum; species Triticum aestivum. Next base: position 253,822,519 of record NC_057803.1, read on the forward strand.
TGTTACCTCAAAGCCTGTTAAAAGGCTAGCGCAGGCCTTAGTCAGTCCGCTTTTGGTGGACTGAACCTTTTCGATCACCATACCCATCAGGACATGGTGCTCGTCCACAATGGAGGCACCTCGTAGTGCTTCCAGCAGATTATCCGGTGCCTCTGGATGGACAGAGGTCACCAGTGGAACAGGCACACCTCCTCCTTTCGAGGAAGGCCGTTCGTTGGACTCTGGAGCCGTGTAGGTCTCCGAAATGGTATCCGGCTGAGGGCCGAAGGGAACTTGGCCCCCATTGCCATTCCCCATGGGGGCTTTTTCCCCCATTTGTCTGGCAGCCAAGGAGTCATCCTGGGGTGCCACCTTAATGATTTCTGGAATCTCCCCCTGGTCTGGGAAGGTCCTTTGGGATGCCACATCGTCATTACCCTTGGGTAAGGCAGGCGGCGGAGACATGCTAGCCATCTCCTTTGAGTCTAGCAAACCCTCTGTCGAGGTTCGCGGGGAGCCGTCGCGGGACGGACTGTAATGGCATAGTTTAAACATATTAATATTGTAAACTGGAAAGGCCAGGTATTGGGAGGTGCATAGTGTTTTGGTACTTACGAGGCAGTCCGAGGCTTGGTCCGGGGCATTCACTCCGGAGTGCTTTTGACATCCCATGCGGAGTTATCCGCAAGGGAGCCCTTCCCCCTCTTGGGCGCCTTCGCCTCCAGATTCATGGAGGCCTCTCTTTTCTTCCCCCTCCGGGGGGGGGGGAGCTGCCTTCTTCCTCCTCCTTGCCATCATCTTCGGCGGCCGAAGAGTCAGTCTCGTCTTCGGACGACATGTCCGAAGTACCCTTTCGGCGAAGGCCACTCGTACTTCCTTTCGCCGTCTTCTTGGCCTTCTTCTCCGGCACATCATAAGGCGCCGGAAATAGCATCTTCGTTAGGACTGGGGTTTCCTCATCTTCGGGTAGTGGAGCTGGACAATTAATCCGCCCCACTATGTCGATCCAGTCCTACAGATTGATAGGAAGGCTTAGGCTTCTTCTCAAAATATGCCAGTAAAGGCTATATCTTGCATACATGAAAGAACTTACCGAATTGGCCTGGCATTTTAAGCTGAGCCCATGATATTCGGCCATGGGCGGTGGTGTCTCGCCGGCCTTGAAGAGCACTTTCCAGGTAAGTTCGTGCATTGTGCCGAAGAGCTCTAGTAGCGTCTGGTGCTTGGCCGGATCGAACTCCCACAAATAGCAAGTCCGGTGTTTCCACGGAAGGATCCGGCGAATGAGCATAACCTGGATCACGTTGACGAGTTTGATCCTCTATGTTATCATGTTCTAAACGCACGTCTAGAGCCTAGTCAGCTCGCTCGAAGAGCCCCAGGCGAGGCCCTTCTCTTTCCAGGAGGTAAGCCGTAGCGGAGCTCCGGATTGAAATTCGGGGGCCGCGGCCCAATTGGTGTCGAGCGGCTCAGTGATGTAGAACCACCCCGACTGCCACCCCTTCACCATCTCCACAAAGGAGCCTTCGGGCCATGTAATGTTGGGTATATTGCCCACCATGGCGCCTCTGCACTCTGCTTGTTGGCCTCTCACCACCTTCAGCCTTACATTGAAAGTGTTTAGGCATAGGCCGAAGTGAGGCGGGATGCGGAGAAAGGCCTCACACACAACAATAAATGCCGAGATATTGAGGATAAAGTTGGGGGCTAGATCATGGAAGTCCAGCCCGTAGTAAAACATCAGTCCACGGACCAACGAGTGGAGAGGGAATCCCAGCCCGTGGACGAAATGTGCGAGAAACACAACCCTCTCATGGGGCTCTGGGGTAGGGATGGTCTGTCCCTCGGCCGGAGACGGTGAACGATCTCCTTGGCCAAGTATCCGGCCTCTCGGAGCTCCTTGATGTCTTTCCTCTTAACAGTGGAGGCATCCACTTGCCACTAGCTCTGGATCCGGACATGGTTGGAGTGCTTTCTCCAGCATGGGAAGCTAGAGCTTGGGTGCTGGAGCTCAAGAATGGATGGACAGAGGAAGAAGGAGGCATGGGTGACTGAGAACGAATCCTTATTCCCTTATAAAGACCGCGAATGTCGAACGCCTCCCTACTCGCCTTAGCACTCACCTATTCCCAAGGGCTGTGTAAACGGCACGGTTGGGTTACCCATGCCTGTATTGATGAGAATCCCGTAATAAGGGGACACGATCTCTGCTTTGACAAGACGTGCCAATGGAAATCGCATCTTGAAACACGGGATGGCAGACAAAACGGTTTGATATAGTGACCTGGCAGACGTGATGTCATGTTGTAAAAAGTTGTCAGCAGACTGGATTCATGAAAAATTATATTCTCTCCATGGTTGTGTATGGTGTGAGTTACAGGTCCGGACACATCGGTACGTCCGAAGACTGTGTTGGAGTTTGGAAGGAGGAACCTGCCTTGCAATGCCGAAGACAGATCTACACGCCGGATACCTTGTCATTGAAGCCAGGTTCAGGGAATACTGAGGGAGTCCTAGACTAAGGGGTCCTCGGGTGTTTGGCCTGTTAGCCATGGGCCGGACTGATGGGTTGTGAAGATACGAAGACCGGAGACTGCACCCGTGTCCGAATGGGACTCTCCTTGGCGTAGAAGGCAAGCTTGGCGACCGGATATGTAGATTCATTTCTTTGTAACCGACCTTGTGTAACCCTAGATCCTCCCGGTGCTTATATAAACCGGAGGACTTAGTCCGAAGGGGAGAGATTCATTATCATAGCCATAAAAGCTAGACCTCTAGGGTTTAGCCATTACGATCTCGAGGTATATCAACTCTTGTAATACTCATACTCATCAATATCAATCAAGTAGGACGTAGGGTATTGCCTCCATAAAGAAGGCCCAAACATGGGTAAACATCGTGTCCCTTGTCTCCTGTTACCATCGACCTTAGACACATCGTTCGGGACCCCCTACCCGAGATCCGCTGGTTTTGACACCGACAGTGCCCAATAGTGGGTTCGATCTTACGATGCTTGATCCTAGTGACAGAAAAGGGAACCGACACGTATGTATCATTGCTACTAAGGATAAAAAGACGGGATCTATATCTACACAATAGATAAAAGCATCTTGTCTACATGATGTCATCGTTCTTATTGCATTACTCCGTTTTTCCATGAACTTAATACACTAGATGCATGTTGGATAGTGGTCGATGTGTGGAGTAATAGTTGTAGATGCAGGAAGGAGTCGGTCTACTAATCTTGGACGTGATGCCTATGTAATGATCATTGCATGGATATCATCATAATTATTTGAGGTTCTATCAATTGCCCAACAGTAATTTGTTTACCCACCATTTGCTATCTTTTCTTGAGAGAAGCCACTAGTGAAACCTACGGCCCTCGGGTCTTCTTCCTCATATATTTGCTTGCGATCTACTTTTCCTTTGCATTTTTATTCAGATCTATTAAACGAAAAATACGAAAATACATTGCTGCAATTTATTTTATTTGCGATCTATTATTTCAATGTACTACAATTTTTTGCCATCGTTACCCGAAAGGGATTGACAACCCCTTTAACGCGTCGGGTTGCAAGGTGTTGTTATTTGTGTGCAGGTGCTGTTTACGTTGCGTTTCTTGGTTCTCCTACTGGTTCGATGACCTTGGTTTCTTTGCTGAGGGAAGTACCTACCATCGATGTGCTGCATCATCCTTTCCTCTTTGGGGAAATACCGACGTAGTCCTAGCAGGCATGAGCTTTTCTGGCGCTATAACCAAAGAGCAATCAAAAGGAATTTCTGGCGCCGTTGCCGGGGAGGATCTTCTTCATAACCAGGTTCCTAATCACAAATCTCATCTCCTCGCAATTTCCATTATTTGCCATTTTCCTCTCGTTTTCCTCTCCCCACTTCACAAAAATTTGCCGTTTATTCGCCTCTCTTTTTCGTTCGCCATTTTCTTGCTGGATCTGTTTTTGTGTGCACTCTTGTTTTGCGTAGTCATGATGCCTCAAAGAAAATATTATGATGTTCCTTACCCTAATATTTTTCTTGAAATTGAGAAAAGTACTAAGGAATATATGACTACACAATTTGAGCATAATAAGTATTTTACTAAAGAACTTGAGGAGCACTCCGTTGTGCTTGATGCCATTACAAAACAACTTGATGATATGATTAGAGAAGTTTGCAATATCCAATCTAAGTATGCTTTAGCTGAAAGTTTGCTTGGAAAAATATCTGATGCACAACCTACCTTAGTAAATCAAATGGATGCTAAACCAATCTCGTTAGAGGATAAAAGTGATGAAGATCTTAAAATGACTGGTGTTTATTCTATTGATTCCTTGTTTAGTAAAGTTAATATTGATGAAAAAGGGACTGGAGAAGAGTCAACTTTAGGTAGAAGGCATCCCAATATTTCGGAGGGTGAAAATATGTTGAAAAAATAGATGAAAGTGGGTTTGAAGAGGTCAAAACTTTAGCTAGTGATGTGCCCACTCTTTTGGATTACAAAGACTTTAATTATGATAGTTTCTCTTTGATTGATTTTATTTCTTTGTTGCAATCCAAGATAAATTCACCCCATGCTTATGAACAAAATAAAGCTTTTACTAAACATATTGTTGATGCTATGATGAAAGCTTTGGAAGAAAAATTGGAATTGGAAGTTTCAATTCCTAGAAAATTGCATGATGAATGGGAACCTACTATCAAAGTCAAGATTAAAAATTATGAGTGTTTTGCTTTGTGTGACTTGGGTTCTAGTGTTTCTACAATTCCGAAATCTTTATGTGATATGCTTGGTCTTACCGATCTTGAATCATGCTCTTTAAATTTGCACTTGGCGGATTCTACTATTAAAAAGCCTATGGGAAGAATTAATGATGTTCTTATTCTTGCTAATAGGAATTATGTGCCCATAGATTTTATTGTTCTTGATATTGATTGCAATCCGTCTTGTCCAATTATTCTTGGTAGACCGTTTTTACGCAGTATCAGTGCCGTGATTGATATGAAAGAAGGAAATATTAAGTTCCAATTTCCTTTGAGGATGGGTATGGAACAATTTACTAGAACTAGAATTAAGCCACCCTATGAATCAATCATGTGGGCATCTTATGGATCTCGAACCAAAGATGACAAAACTTAAATCCTTGCTTTATGCCTAGCTAAGGGCGTAAAACTATAGCGCTTGTTGGGAGGCAACCCAGTGAATAAAATTTATTTTTGCTTTTTGCTTCAGGTTCTTTTGTGTTAGCACAATTATGCTAATGTTATAATTGTGTTTTTATGTTTTAATTAGTGTCTGTGCCAAGTAAAGCCTTTAGGATCTTCTTGGGTGATAGTTGTTTGATCTTGCTGAAAAAACAAAAAAATTATGATCAGGAAATTAATTTTCATCTTTTACCAGAGAGCGACAAAATACCCATTGCACTTGTAGTAGATCAACATACAAATTTCTAAGGTCGTCCTAATTTTTAGAATGTTTGGAATTAGAGAAGTATTCGAAATAGTCAGATTGCTACAGACTGTTCTGTTTTGACAGATTCTGTTTTCTTTGTGTTGTCTGCTTATATTGATGGCTCTATGGTTTTCTTTGATGAGTTTTTGCCATATAAAAGTTGGAATACAGTAGATATAATACAAAAACAAAATATGAATTGGTTTGGTACATCACATATAGTAGTAGTTTATTATTCTTATACTAACGGATCCCACGGAGGTTTTGTTGAGTTTTGTGTGATTGAAGTTTTCAAGTTTTGGGTTATCTAACGATGGATGAAGGAAGGATGGAAGAGCCTAAGCTTGGGGATGCCCTGGCATACCAAGCTATTATCCAACAATGAGCAACCAAGAAAGCTTGGGGATGCCCCTGAGTGGCATCCTCGCTTTCTTCCAACAACTATCCGTATTTTACTCGAGACTATATTTTTATTCGTCATATGATATGTGTTTTTCTTGGAGCATCTTGTATGATATGAGTCTTGATAGAGGCGAGGGTCCCGATCTTTCGATGAGATGATAACTATCGATTTTGTGGAGACGACTTTGACGATCTGACTACAAACGTGCACGACATTGCGCCTTAGCAATCGCTAAACCAACTGCGGGAGGTTGTTGACCACGCTGGAGCACGATCAACCTGACCACGAAGGTCTATTCCTGCAAGCACTCGAAGAACAAGCAAGAATATGATTAAGCAATCTGAATATTGCGAGTATGGATGAAGTATTGATAAAAGTGGGGTTTCATAAGCGGTCTTGGTCTGGTCGTTGGACACAAACGAAGTACACGAAGTTGCAGCGATGGCTAACTTTTAACTAAATAAAACTCCAGGAAAAAGCTACTAGATGGATCTACTTATATAGGAGCAAGGGGTGGCGGCCAAGGAGGTGGGAGGACGTTCCAAGGCAGCCTGAAACTAACCCTAAGTCGTACAAGGCTCATGGGCCCAAGTGGAGGTGATGCAACACCTTTGGGCTTGTAGTTTGACTCGGATTCTGCTGCAATGTCAGATTGTTTCATCCGTAGCTCAATGCTCCGGACGAATTTGAAGGTGAATCCAATTGGGTTGGAAATAGCACGAAATCTAGTTTCCAACAAAAAAAGAATCACCCAATTCGGAGTTCGTATGAAAAAGTTGTTGGTGTTTTGAGTCAGGTATGTCTGTGCAGTTCGAATCTAAATCCAGAACGTGAGAGACTTGGACTCTATCTTCTCTTGGCCCAAAAGTGACGTGAGAGGACTTTTTGAACACAACCTAAACTTATCCTTTTCCCTTGTCTTCATATGTGGATTGTACAAATGTCCCATACACCTGCAATTAGACAAAACACAAAAGTGTGTGAAGTATTTTTGTTCTGGATAACATAAATAGATTATTGAATAGTTTGCATTAGAAATCACCTGACAAATATGCATGTATGCAATATTTTTGGTCGTATCCAGGGTAGTCATGTCCTCATGAAGTCTTTGCTTGTTTTATTTTGTGTCTTAAGTCATCAATCCTTGTTGGACACACCTATTTGAAAGAGCCAAAATTATGTCATGACTTATTAGAATTGCTCTCTATGCTTCACTTAAATCTTTTATGAGCTAGGACTTGCTCTAGTGCTTCACTTATATCTTTTTGAGCATGGTGTTCTTAGTATTTTTGAAGACTTGCTCTGGTGCTTCACTTATATATTTTTGAGCACGGTGTGCTTAGTATTTTGAAGAAATGCTCACTTGCTTCACTTACATTTATTTGAGAGTTAGTAAAATTTTGAAGAAATTCTCTCTTGCTTCACGTAAATTATTTTGAGAGAAAGAAACATTATGCTCATGATCTTCGCTTATATTTTGTTGGAGCTTGTCAAAAGCAACACATGAAAATTAGTCCCAAATTGATAGATATCCAAGAAGGATAAAGAAAAGAAAAAATGTCATGAAGATCATTGGACAAAATAAACTTGTTTTTTAGTAATAGTTTTGAGATATGCTAATGTGATATGTGAGTTATGTTGATGAGTAATTATGCTCTAGTAGGAATATTGGTGTTAAGGTGTGTGATTCCCGAAGCATGCACGTGTAGTCTCTTGTTACGCTATGATGTTGGAGCATGATTTATTTTTGATTGTCTTCCTTATGAGTGGCCGTCGGGGACGAGTGATGGTATCTTCCTACCAATCTATCCCCCTAGGGGCATACGTAATAGTACTTTGCTTCGAGGGCTAATAAACTTTGGCAATAAGTATATGAGTTCTTTATGTCAAATTTGAGTCCATGGATTATACGCACTCTTACCTTTTCGCAATTTGCTAGCCTCTACGGTATCGTGCATTGCCCTTTCTCACATTGAGACGTGGTGCAAACTTCGCAGGTGCATCCAAAACTCCGTGATATGATACTCTCTATCACACATAAACCTCATTATATCTTCCTCAAAATAGCCACCATACCTACCTATTATGGCTTTTCCATGGCCATTCGGAGTTATATTGCCATGCAACTTCCACCATTTTCGTTTGATGACTTGAGCATTCATTTTCATATTGCTTTGCATGATCATATAGCTGACATAGTGTTTGTGGCTCAACCACCGTTCATTATTTTTTATACAAGTTACTCTAGATCATCGCCAAAGGCATTTATATAGAGTCATATTTCATCATAGGTATCGAGTTGTAATTTTTGTTTCTTTTGAGTTATAAGTAAATAGAAGTGCGATGATCATCATTATTCATTTTTAGAGCAGTGCCCCAGTAAGGAAAGGATGATGGAGACTGTGATTCCCCCACAAGTCGGGATGAGACTCCGGACAATGAGAGAAAAAGAAAAGAAAAAAAAGAGGAAAAAATGAAAGAGAGAAAAAAAGAGAATAAAATAAAATAAATAAATAAACAAAGAGAGAAGGGGCATTGCTAGTATCCTTTACCGCACTTGTGCCTCAAAGTAGCACCATGTTTTTCATATGGAGACTCTCCTACTTTGTCACTTTCATATACTAGTGGGAATTTTTCATTATAGGATTAGTGATAGAGGCAAAGGTGTCCCGTCTTTCGATGAGATGATGGATATCACTTTGGTGGAAGTCGACTTTGACGATCCGACTACGAACGTGCGAGGACGTCGCGTCTTAGCAACCGCTAAACCAACTCCGAGAGGTTATTGACCACGCCGGAGCACGATCAACCTGACCACGAGGGTCTGTTTCCTGCGAGCAAACGAAGAACAAGCAAGAAACTAAGATTGCAATATGGATATTGCGAATATAAGATGAAAGCTTTATTGATCAAGGTGGGGTTCTGTGACGCCTTTGTCTGGTCGTTGAACACAAACGAAGTACGCGAAGTTGCAGCTATGGTGAACTTTTAATCTAAATAAAACCCAAAGTCTAAACGACGCCCTAAGGGCTGTATATATGGAGGAAGAGGGGGGAATTTCGTGGCCCTTGAGGGTGGGGTCCGAAACCAACCCTAACTCTTGTTTCCCCACACATACGGACTCTAAAAATAGCCTATACTTAAGTATTTTGAAATTACATGGGCCTGGCCCATTAATAAGGTGACGCAGCACCTAGAATAGCCTATGGACGAATATTATGAAGTGGCATCTTATTTCGTCCAAGGCTTCATGCACTCCTTATGGCGGCTTCAAAGTCCTGAAATCATCACTTGTAACTCCGTTCTTGTTCCCCTTGCGCATGCCATCAACTCCATGCGTGTTCTGGCTCCAATGTTCATCCTTCTCCAAGCTAGGCCCTTCATTTGTAAGCAAAACAAATGTATCCAATTTAGGCAACATCATATTCTCATGAACATTAGAATCATTACCAAGAAACGAAAGTAACTGGTAATTTAGTTGGCGTGCACGAGCTCTAGTAATTGGTCCAGTATGTATAGCAGCAGGGGCTATGGGTGTAACAATTGTATTGATGTCCTCATCAATTAGATGCACACCCACTTAGTTTTCATATTGAGTTTTCATACACTTATAGCTCGTAGTGCATTCGTTGCATGGCAATCCCTACTCCTCATGTTGATATTGATTGATGGGCATCTCCATAGCCCGTTGGTTACCGCATCAATGTGAGACTTTCTTACCTTTTGTGTCTTCTGTATATTTACCCCTATCATCATACTCTATTCCACCCATACTGCTATATCCATGGCTTGCGCTCATGTATTGCGTAAGAGTTGAAAAAGCTGAAGCACATTAAAAAGTACGAACTAATTGCTTGGCTTGTCATCGGGGTTGTGCATCATAAGTACTTTGTGTTAAGAAGATAGAGCATGAAAATATTATATGATTTTGTAGGGATAACTTATTTTAGCATTGATATTTTGAAAGACATGGTTGCTTGTTGATATGCTTGAGTATCTAAATTATTATGTCAACACTAGACTAATGCCTTGAATCACATAAAAGTCCAATTGTCCATGCTATAAAGAAAAAATTATGATATGACATGTTAGACAACACTCCACATCAAAAATTCTATTTTTATCACTTACCTACTCGACGACGAGTAGGAGTTAATGATAGAGGCGAGGGTCCCGATCTTTCGATGAGATGATAACTATCGATTTGGTGGAGACGACTTTTATGATCCGACTACAAACGTGCACGACGTTGCGCCTTAGGAATCGCTAAACCAATCTCCTGGGGTTACTGACGATGCTGGAAGCACGGTCAGCCTGACCACGAAGGTCTATTCCTGCAAGCAATCGAAGAACGAGCAAGAATATGATAAAGCAATTTGAATATTGCAAATAAATATGAAGTATTGATAATGGTGGGGATCCGGAAGCGGTCTTGGTCTGGTCGTTGGACACAAACGAAGTACACGAAGTTGCAATGGCTAACTTTTAACTAAAGAAATCCCAAGGAAAAAGCTACTAGATGGATCTACTTATATAGGAGCAAGGGGTGGCGGCCAAGGAGGTGGGAGGACGTCCCAAGGCAGCCTAAAACTAACCCTAAGTCGTACAAGGCTCATGGGCCCAAGTGGAGGTGATGCAACACCTTTGGGCTTGTAGTTTGACTCGGATTCTGCTGCAATGTCAGATTGTTTCGTCCGTAACTCAACACTCCGGACGATTTTGAAGATGAATCCAATTGGGTTGGAAAGAGCACGAAATCTAGTTTCCAACAAAAAAAGAATCACCCAATTCGGAGTCCGTATGAAAAAGTTGTTGGCGTTTTGAGTCAGGTATATCTGTGCAGTCCGAATCTGAATCCAGAACGTGAGAGACTTGGACTCTATCTTCTCTTGGCCCAAAAGTGACGTGAGAGGACTTTTTGAACACAACCTAAACTTCTCCTTTACCCTTGTCTTCATATGTGGATTGTACAAATGTCCCATATACCTGCAATTAGACAAAACACAAAAGTGTGTGAAGTATTTTTGTTCTGAATAACATAAATAGATTATTGAATAGTTTGCATTAGAAATCTCCTGACAAATATGCATGTATGCAATATTTTTGGTCGTATCCAAGGTAGTCATGTCCTTATCATCCTCCCCTTTTTGAAAACAAAGCTGTCCTCGGCATTGCTTAATCTGAAATGTGGCTAACAAAAGAGACAAGGTGTACATGTTGTATATGTATATGTCATCCATTTTAACTTCCCTTGATTTTTGCACATATGTCACATGTATACATGAATAACTTTCATTGTTCATAAAATCTAAAGCCAAAAAATTATCACAAGAAGTAGAAGGCATGAAAATATTGGAACTCAGTTTGCACATATAAGTGAAGCTCTTATTCTCTTCAAAAGATTGGCAATGTTCATCATTAAACCATCCTAACTTCGATGAATAAACCTTACTTGCATCAAATTTACATGCTACAACATGCTTAAATAAGCAAACATGCAATAAGTCATTGGACACAGAATCATCATCAAGATTAGAGGTCATATCAAAATGATTAAACATTGGTTCTTTTGCATCAACAGTTAATTCAATGGGTGCACTCAAAATTGTTGATATTTCAGTTGTTTGATCACATGACGCATTCATGACAGTAACAAGAGTCTCTAAAATAGGTGGTGTGCTCAAATCAACAGGTAACTCAACACATGATGCATTCAAGTTAACTAGGCATGCTTCATTCTCATGTGAAGTTATATCATCAATACCTTTATTGTTACCTCGCAGAGATGTAGCTGATGTAGGTACAGACGTTGACAATGTACCATACTCTTGAGATGATATTGCACTCACAATCCAAGGTGGGGCTGCTCTAGTAGGTGCAATAGTGGAGTAACCAACCGACGATGGTGAGCATGAACTGGAATAGTAGTTGTTGTAGTCACCCAATGCATCCTCCTGTATCTCTCTCAAAGGTACAAGCACGGACATACATACCAGTAATGCAACGAGAAATATACTGAAAACTTGCCTGAATATCATGGTTCAAACCACCAAAAAATCTATTCATTGTATCATCCTCAGATTCTTCCATGTCATAATGATACGTATAAGATTTGAACTCTTGGTAGTAAGCATGAACAGTGTTACTGCCTTGTTTTAATTGCTCCAAATTGCGACGCAATTCACGACGATAGTAAGGAGGAAAAAATTGTTGTCTCATTACAGCTGTCAAAACTTTCCAAGTTGTGGGTTGGTTATCAATGTTTTTCTTACAGTGTACACTCCACCAAATAGAAGCAAAACCAGTAAATGCTCTAATGGTAGCTCGTACTCTCTCAAGTTCAGAAAAATCATGGTGACTAAAAACTTGTTCTACTTCAAGCTCCCAAGCTAGATAAATAGCAGGATTAAATCTACCCTCAAATGATGGTAAAGAGATAACCTGATGATAGAGGCGAGGGTCCCGATCTTTCGATGAGATGATAACTATCGATTTGGTGGAGACGACTTTGACGATCCGACTACAAACGTGCACGACGTTGCGCCTTAGCAATCGCTAAACCAACTCCGGGAGGTTATTGACCACGTTGGAGCACGATCAACCTGACCACGAAGGTCTATTCCTGCAAGCAATCGAAGAACAAGCAAGAATATGATTAAGCAATTTGAATATTGCGAGTATGGATGAAGTATTGATAAAAGTGGGATTTCATAAGCGGTCTTGGTCTGGTCGTTGGACACAAACGAAGTACACAAAGTTGCAGCGATGGCTAACTTTTAACTAAATAAAACAAAAGGAAAAAGCTACTAGATGGATCTACTTATATAGGAGCAAGGGGTGGCGGCCAAGGATGTGGGAGGACGTCCCAAGGCAGCCTAAAACTAACCCTAGGTCGTACAAGGCTCATGGGCCCAAGTGGAGGTGATGCAACACCTTTGGGCTTGTAGTTTGACTCGGATTCTTCTGCAACGTCAGATTGTTTCGTCCGTAACTCAACGCTCCAGACGAATTTGAAGGTGAATCCAATTGGGATGGAAAGAGCACGAAATCTAGTTTCCAACAAAAAAAGAATCACCCAATTCGGAGTCCGTATAAAAAAGTTGTTGGCGTTTTGAGTTAGGTATGTTTGTGCAGTCCGAATCTGAATCCAGAACGTGAGACTTGGACTCTATCTTCTCTTGGCCCAAAAGTGACGTGAGAGAACTTTTTGAACACAACCTAAACATCTCCTTTTTCCTTATCTTCATATGTGGATTGTACAAATGTCCCATACACCTACAATTAGACAAAACACAAAAGTGTGTGAAGTATTTTTGTTCTGGATAACATAAATAGACTATTGAATAGTTTGCATTAGAAATCACCTGACAAATATGCATGTATGCAATATTTTTGGTCGTATCCAAGGTTGTCATATCCTCATCATCCTCCCCTTTTTGAAAACAAAGCCGTCCTCGGCATTGCTTAATCTGAAATATGGCTAACAAAAGAGACAAGGTGTACATGTTGTATATGTATATGTCATCCATTTTAATTTTCCTTGATTTTTGCACATATGTCACATGTATACATGAGTAACTTTCATTGTTCATAAAATCTAAAGACAAAAAATTATCACAAAAAGTAGAAGGGATGAAAATATTGCAACTCAGTTTGCACATATAAATGAAGCTCTTATTCACTTCAAAAGATTGGCAATGTTCATCATTAAACCATCCTAACTTCGATGAATAAACCTTAGTTGCATCAAATTTACATGCTACAACATGCTTAAATAAGAAAACATGCAATAAGTCATTGGACACAGAATCATCATCAAGATTAGAGGTCATATCAAAATGATTAAACATTGGTTCTTTTGCATCAACAGTTAATTCAATGGGTGCACTCAAAATTGTTGATATTTCAGTTGTTTGATCACATGACGCATTCATGACAGTAACAAGCGTCTCTAAAATAGGTGGTGTGCTCAAATCAACAGGTAACTCAACACATGATGCATTCAAGTTAACTAGGCATGCTTCATTCTCATGTAAAGTTATTTCATCAAGACCTTTACTGTTATCTCGCCGAGATGTAGCTGATGTAGGTACGGACGTTGACAATGTACCATACTCTTGAGATGATATCGCGCTCACAATCCAAGGTGGGGCTGCTCTAGTAGGTGCAATAGTGGAGTAACCAACCGGCGGTGGTGAGCATGAACTGGAATAGTAGTTGTTGTAGTCACCCAATGCATCCTCCTGTATTTGTCTCTCAAAGGTACAAGCACGGACATACATACCAGTAATGCAACGAGGAATATACTGAAATCTTGCCTGAATATCATGGTTCAAACCACCAAAAAATCTATTCATTGTATCATCCTTAGATTCTTCTATGTCACAATGATGCATATAAGATTTGAACTCTTGGTAGTAAGCATGAACAGTGTTACTGCCTTGTTTTAATTGCTCCAATTTGCGATGCAATTCACGACGATAGTAAGGAGGGAAAAAATGTTGTCTCATTACAGCTTTCAAAACTTTCCAAGTTGTGGGTTGGTTATCAATATTTTGCTTACAATGTACACTCCACCAAACAGAAGCAAAACCAGTAAATGCTCTAATGGTAGCTCGTACTCTCTCAAGTTCAGAAAAATCATGGTGACTAAAAACTTGTTCTACTTCAAGATCCCAAGCTAGATAAAGAGCAGGATTAAATCTACCCTCAAATGATGGTAAAGAGATAACCTGACCATATGCTTGTGTGTGTTGTCCCAACTCTAGTGATGGTGAAGATGTGTCCGTCATCCAAGAACTTCTATCTCTGGAACCTATCATGATTAGTAGAAACAAGAACCAAAATTCGAGAATAATGTTCCTATGAACTACTAAGATGTGGTTGTAAAGTGCTCACAGTAAAGCAAATATCAATATCTTACAAGTTCTTACCATGCGGCAGGTGGTGACAGGCAACCAGCAGTGTCAAATAACTCCGAAGATTGTGTAAAACGATTTCCAGGGGAACGTACGTATACACGGTGTAGAAATATGTGGAGCTGGGTTGGCTATATATGGTAGCAAAAGATTAGCAATAATCAATTCAGAGATGCAATGTTGAATAAACGCTCAACGACGGTACTGTGCTGGTCCTAGGCTAGGCCAAACTAGAGACGCGAGCCTAGAACACTAATGAGGTCACGTCGTAGCACAACTAGCATCAATAAAGGATATGAAGTAGCTCTGGACAGCAAGATATAAGTGAAGATCACAATAGCAGTAGACCTATTTAGAAGCTGATGTTGAGGTGCCAAATACTGAACTAGCTTCTGCAACTATTTAGATGCGGCTCGTCGCTAGCTTTCATTTGAGTACTCGCGGAGCCAAAACAGACTTCATATGAGGAAGTTATGCCTGTTTTACTGAACAGTGCACAAAACAGATTCCAATCCGAATTCAACTACGAGATTGAGTCTAGATAGATCCGAATTTTGTTTTTTTTCTCCTCTCTTTTTTTTCTCACACTTTTTTTCTTTTCCTTTCTTTTTATTCTCTGACTTTTTTTTTCTTTTTTTTCTCTCGTTTTTTTTCTCGATCTTTTTTTCTCTCTCCCTCTTTCCAAAACAAACTAGATAAGATGTAGATTGGATCAAGCGAAGATGGGAATGATCTCAACTATGATTATGACAATGAACGGTGGGTAGCACGTGGAGGATGGATGGGTGGTGGACAGCGGAAGGGATAACGATGCAGCGACGACGTGACTAATGTGAACAGAACTCGAAACTCTAAACGACCTAGACACTAAGACCAGCAACTCAACACGACGATGCAACCGATAATTCAACTATGCAAGCAATGAAAAGAAAATTGCAAAGGCTCAGACTGGCTTGGACAAACGATGAATAGATCTAACTCTTTTTTGTGGATTTTTCTTGGACAATCGGTAAGAAAATAAATCTAATCTAGGAAAACTGGAAATTCTCACCGAGCAACCTGAAAACTGATACCACTTGATAGAGGCGAGGGTCCCGATCTTTCGATGAGATGATAACTATCGATTTGGTGGAGACGACTTTGACGATCCGACTACAAACGTGCACGACATTGCGCCTTAGCAATCGCTAAACCAACTCCGGGAGGTTATTGACCACGTTGGAGCACGATCAACCTGACCACGAAGGTCTATTCCTGCAAGCAATCAAAGAACAAGCAAGAATATGATTAAGCAATCTGAATATTGCGAGTATGGATGAAGTATTGATAAAAGTGGGATTTCATAAGCGGTCTTGGTCTGGTCGTTGGACACAAACGAAGTACACAAAGTTGCAGCGATGGCTAACTTTTAACTAAATAAAACAAAAGGAAAAAGCTACTAGATGGATCTACTTATATAGGAGGAAGGGGTGGCGGCCAAGGATGTGGGAGGACGTCCCAAGGCAGCCTAAAACTAACCCTAGGTCGTACAAGGCTCATGGGCCCAAGTGGAGGTGATGCAACACCTTTGGGCTTGTAGTTTGACTAAGATTCTGCTGCGACGTCAGATTGTTTCGTCCGTAACTCAATGCTCCGGACGAATTTGAAGGTGAATCCAATTGGGATGGAAAGAGCACGAAATCTAGTTTCCAACAAAAAAAAAAGAATCACCCAATTCGGAGTCCGTATGAAAAAGTTGTTGGCGTTTTGAGTCAGGTATGTCTGTGCAGTCCGAATCTGAATCTAGAACGTGAGAGACTTGGACTCTATCTTCTCTTGGCCCAAAAGTGACGTGAGAGAACTTTTTGAACACAACCTAAATATCTCCTTTTCCCTTATCTTCATATGTGGATTGTACAAATGTCCCATACACCTGCAATTAGACAAAACACAAAAGTGTGTGAAGTATTTTTGTTCTGGATAACATAAATAGACTATTGAATAGTTTGCATTAGAAATCACCTGACAAATATGCATGTATGCAATATTTTTGGTCGTATCCAAGGTAGTCATGTCCTCATCACCTGACCATATGCTTGTGTGTGTTGTCCCAACTCTCGTGATGGTGAAGATGTGTCCGTCATCCAAGAACTTCTATCTCTGGAACCTGTCATGATTAGTAGAAACAAGAACCAAAATTCGAGAATAATGTTCCTATGAACTACTAGGATGTGGTTGTAAAGTGCTCACAGTAAAGCAAATATCAATATCTTACAAGTTCTTACCATGCAACAGGTGGTGAGAGGCAACTAGCAGTGTCAAATAACTCCGAAGATTGTGTAAAGCGATTGCCAGGGGAACATGCGTATACACGGTGTAGAAATATGTGGAGCTGGGTTGGCTATATATGGTAGCAAAAGATTAGCAATAATCAATTCAGAGATGCAATGTTGAATAAACGCTCAACGACTGTACTATGCTGGTCCTAGGCTAGACCGAACTAGAGACGCGAGCCTAGAACACTAATGAGGTCACGTCGTAGCACAACTAGCATCAATGAAGGAAACTAAGTAGCTCTGGACAGCAAGATATAAGTGAAGATCACAACGGCAGTAAAGATAATGATGTGAAACAACAGTCAAGCAGGATATATCAACAACTTTGTCTCCAACTTTCCTCTGAAAAAGTGTGTGCCGATTTTTTTGTTTTTTTCAACAATGGTATTGACTCAAGCTTTTAAACACAAAAGGAATCACTCAATTCCGAGTTGATATGAGGAGTCAAAAAATTCGAAAATTGTCCTGAATAACTGGAATAAGCTGTGTTCATGAACTTCGAAGGGCAAAAATACCTATTTAGAAGCCGATTTTGAGGTGCCAAATATTGAACAAGCTTCTTCAACTATTTAGATGCGGCTCGTCGCTAGCTTTCGCTTGAGTACTAGCGGAGGCAAAACGGACTTCGTATGAGGAAGTTATGCCTGTTTTACTCAACAGTCCACAAAACAGATTCCAATCCGAATTCAACTACGAGATTGAGTCTAAAAAGATCCGATTTTTTTTTCTTCTCTCTCTTTTTTTCCTCACACTTTTTTTTCTTTCTCTCATTTTTTTCTCTCACTTTTTTTTCTCTTTTTTTTCTCCCTTTTTTTCCAAAACAAACTAGATAAGATGCAGATTGGATCAAGTGAAGATGTGAACGATCTCAACTATTATTATGACAATGAATGGTGGGTAGCACGTGGTGGAAATTGATGGATGGGTGGTGGACAGCGGAAGAGATAATGATGCAGCGGTGGCGTGACTAATGTGAACAGAACTCGAAACTCTAAGCGAACTAGACACTAAGACCAGCAACTCGACACGACGATGCAACCGATAATTCAACTATGCAAGCAATGAAAAGAAAATTGCAAAGGCTCAGACTGGCTTGGACCAAGGATGAATAGATCTAACTCTTTTTTGTGGCCTTTTCTTGGACAATAGGTAAGGAAATAAATCTAATCTAGGAAAACTGGAAATTCTCACCGAGCAACCTGAAAACTGATACTACTTGATAGAGGCTAAGGTGTCCCGATGTTTCGATGAGATGGTGGCTATCGTTTTCTGTGGGAGTCGACCTTGACGATCCGACTACGAACGTGCGAGACGTCGCGCCTTAGCAATCGCTAAACCAACTTCCGAGGGTTATTGACCACGCCGGAGCACGATCAACCTGACCACGAGGGTCTGTTTCCTGCGAGCAAACGAAGAACAAGCAAGAAACTAAGATTGCAATCTGAATATTGCAAATAAATATGAAGTATTGATAATGGTGGGGATCCGGAAGCGGTCTTGGTCTGGTCGTTGGACACAAACGAAGTACACGAAGTTGCAATGGCTAACTTTTAACTAAACAAATCCCAAGGAAAAAGCTACTAGATGGATCTACTTATATAGGAGCAAGGGGTGGCGGCCAAGGAGGTGGGAGGACGTCCCAAGGTAGCCTAAAACTAACCCTAAGTCGTACAAGGCTCATGGGCCCAAGTGGAGGTGATGCAACACCTTTGGGCTTGTAGTTTGACTCGGATTCTGCTGCAACGTCAGATTGTTTCATCCGTAACTCAACGCTCTTGACGAATTTGAAGGTGAATCCTATTGGGTTGGAAAGAGCACGAAATCTAGTTTCCAACAAAAAAAGAATCACCCAATTCGGAGTCCGTATGAAAAAATTGTTGGCATTTTGAGTCAGGTATGTCTGTGCAGTCCGAATCTGAATCCAGAACGTGAGAGACTTGGACTCTATCTTCTCTTGGCCAAAAAGTGACGTGAGAGGACTTTTTGAACACAACCTAAACTTCTCCTTTTCCCTTGTCTTCATATGTGGATTGTACAAATGTCCCATATACCTGCAATTAGACAAAACACAAAAGTGTGTGAAGTATTTTTGTTCTGGATAACATAAATAGATTATTGAATAGTTTGCATTAGAAATCACCTGACAAATATGCATGTATGCAATATTTTTGGTCGTATCCAAGGTAGTCATGTCCTCATCAGTTAAGCTTGGCGATGCTGATACGTCTCCAATGTCTATAATTTTTTATTGTTCCATGTTGTTATATTATCAATCTTGGATGTTTTATAATCATTTTATAGTCATTTCATATCATTCTTTGGTACTAACCTATTGACATAGTGCCAAGTGCCAGTTCATATGTTTTTCATGTTTTTTACATCACAGAAAATCAATATCAGATGGAGTCCAAATGTCACAAAACTTTACGGAGATTTTTATGGACTGGAAGGAACAAGTTGGGCCCTGGTAGCACCTGGGCGGAGTCCCAAGGAGGGGAAACCCCACCAGGGCGCGTCAGGAGGCCCAGACGCGCCCTGGTGGGTTGTGCCCACCTCGGGTGCCCCCTAGACCACCTCTTTGCTCTATAAATACCCAATTTTTCCCAAAACCCTAGGGGAGTCGACAATATATTCATCCAGCCGCCGCATAGTCGAGAACCACGAGATCCAATCTAGACACCATCTCCGATGGGGTTCACCACCTCCATTGGTGCCTCTTTGATGATGTGTGAGTAGTTCTTTGTAGACCTTCGGGTCCATAGTTAGTAGCTAGATGGCTTCATCTGTCTCTCTTGATTCTCAATACAATGGTCTCTTGGAGATCCATATGATGTAACTATTTTTGCGGTGTGTTTGTTGGGATCTGATGAACTTTGAGTTTATGATCAGTCATATCTTTCGATATCCATGAATGTTATTTGAGTTTCTTTGATCTCTTATAACCTTGTATTTCTTCTTCGATATTTGGGTTTTTTTGGCCAACTTGATCTATTCATCTTGCAATGGGAAGTGGTTCCCGGTAGTGGGTTCGATCTTACGGTGCTTGATCCCGGTGATAGAAAAGGGAACCGGCACGTATGTATCGTTGCTACAAAGGATAAAAAGACGGGATCTATATCTACACAATAGATAAACGGATCTTGTCTACATCATGTCATCATTCTTATTGCATTACTCCATTTTCCAGGAACTTAATACAGTAGATGCATGCTGGATAGCGGTCGATGTGTGGAGTAATAGTAGTAGATGCAGGCAGGAGTCGGTCTACTAATCTTGGACGTGATTCCTATGTAATGATCATTGCCTGGCACTTGTGCAGGATGCTGCTAACATGACACCACGATCAGAGACCCTTCGAGAAACTATCTGCGATGTAGTAATCGCAAACGGTGGTGTATGAAAACCGTAAAAAAGGTGCAAAACGTTTGCGATGGAGGATGCATCAAATACGGTTCAGATTTTAGTTGCGTGTGCGATTCAGGCCACACGGTTAACCCGTTTGAACTGTTTGTGATGATGCAGAACAACAGAAATGGGCAGCCATATCAATGTGTGTGCGATATACGATATATAGTTCGCTCCGATGAACCGTTTGCTATTAGGGAGTGCAACATAAATGGTTAGCCACATCAAGGTGTTTGTGATATAGGGCATACGGTTCACTCGGACGAACTATTTTTGATTAGCGAACGCAACAGAAACGGTTCAACTTAACAAGATGTGTGTGATATGTGGCAAACAGCCGACCCGGATGAACTGTTTGCGATGAGAATTTACAACACAGACGGTTAATACAGTTAGTTCGTGTGCGATTCTGCGTGTACAAAAAACTTTGAAAAATGCAAACTAGTTGCTTGAGCTGGCTAGGAGTATCGCACACGACCGCAAGGGTGCTATGCTGATCATTGAGTCCGAGAAGACCATCGTTGGAAGGCCGCCAGCTCAGCCTTTTAGCTTATATTTTATTATAATTGTATGCATACGTAGGTCGTGAGTGTTCTAGGCCTTGCTGCATTTGGCATTTTAAATTATCCAGAATATGTAAGACAATTATTAAGAATTATTAACAGTTGCCATTGTAACTTTTCCTCAATAGCAAGCAGAGCACGCGTAGGGATGCCAGAGCGGAGCGCGCCGCAGCCGCCTCAACGGCGAGCAACCACGTGGTCAACCTTCTGCCATCAATAAATTTTGACCTTGTTTCTTGTCACATTGCTAATTACAACGCAATAAGTAATTGCAAATCTGTTCACACCTCTCAAACTAATATGTGTTCACACTTAGCACTGGGCTATAAAAACTACCCACTCAAAAATTACTTCACAGTTCCACTCCTCATCACCCACAAAACTAGTTTTCTCTGTCAAGTCGTTCCTCCATGACCGGTAGGAGGAGTTTAGGGTGGACATATACCCAGGTCACAAAGACCAAGGCCGCAGAAGCACTAGAGAGGTCCCGCCGCAGAGCCGCAGCCGCAGCAGAGATGTTCGGGCATGCTACGGAGCCCTCAAACGAGCTCTCACGGGCACGCGAGGGATCTCACAAGTGCATTCGCGGCGCCGGCCATCACAACGAGTTGGCGTTCCTGAAGTCCTTCGTCGATGACGACGACATTCTCGCTGGTGTCACTACGCCACAGGAGCTGGTCGACGGCTTGATGAAGCCGCTCAAGATCAGTGATGCCTCGGTTGACAAGGCGACCAGCCTCGTCGAGAAACTCATGGATGACAATGCGAAGTTCCTCAAGTTGGTCACCGAGAAAGAGGAAGAGGCTGCCGGATGGAAGATGCTGCATGAGCAGAGCAGTGCCTCGGAGATGACACTGAAAGCGGTCGTCGAGGAACTGATGGGTGGCTTGAGGAAGCTCCAGATCGAGTGCGAGCAGGAGGTGGAGGAATATGTGGCTGGTTTCAAGCAAACTCGTGAGGAATTGAAGAAGGGGCTAGAGGATTTCGCCGCCCGGCGTTCCATCGACGAGTAGAGATAGCAGCGACCCAGATCATTGTCTGCAATTTCCTTCTTCTCTTGCCCCCGTGTCTTCTGGGCTTTGCCGCATGTGGCATTTCAAATTATCCAGAATATGTAAGACAATTATTATGTGCGCCATTGTAAATTTCTCGTTGTATTATACATTGCCATTTTATTTGTGGTCGTATTATCCGTTGTCCTATGTGGGAATTTAAATTAGGGCGGAATACTAGTTGAAAACACGAACAAAGCAAATGCTGCCATGGGATCACAAGCAAACACCCTCCGTCCAGGTGCTTTAATTAACCCATTAATGGAGAAGTTGTGAGCGAGGCGGGCGGCGGCTGGTGCATGGAGGTCAAAGAGCTCACTTCCCGGTGAGCATGGGTGGCCTTGCTGCTCGCACATGTCAGATCGAGCCTGTGAGGTGGACAGGATGCATGCGTCCTATCGAGCCTGTGTGGCGGACTGCTCGCACACGTCCCGTCGAAGCTGCACGGCGGACTTCTCGCGCTCGTCCCGTCTAATCAAACAGCTGCACACATGCCACCGAGTATGGTTAAATTTCGACACTAAATATAATACAACCGTTTGCGATATTAACGTGTCAGCATTTTTTTCAAAAAGGACATCGTTGCCTACTAATGTGTGCGCCTCTTCTCAAACTGGATGATTTTTCTTACCACGGCATATATGTGCAATGTCTTGAAACCATGCCAAGTTTCATGTTTTTTGGGTGACTTTTTTATTTACTGGGATTTAAAAACCAAGATTCTCATTGTTTCAGGACGACGACAAGTTTGTAATTCATTCTCAATCCTTAAACGAGACCTAAACATGCACCCAATGACACATGTATGATTTCCCACCCATTTTGCTTCACTAGAGCATGTGGTTGTAGTTCAAATTTGAATTATGGACTACATTAAATGCATAGAAAACTTAGTAATTAGTAATATATATATATATACAATGGCCAAACAAACCCTGATCACTTTCAAATTTCAGCCCGACACTCTTGTTATTCTATGTTGCTTGTAGAAAACAAAGTTCAAGGCGAGAGGAGGCATCGATTATCGTTTCGCCCACAAGAAGGGCATGTTTCCCTACCGGAACCATGAGGGTTGCGACAAGCTCCGGTTTGTAAAAGGCTTGTAATATAGCTTCGCCCAAATTGGACAATTAAATATACCATTGATGAGGACACCAATACCATTGTTACACCCACAGCCCCTACTGTTACATATACTTGACCAATTACTAGAGCTCGCGCACGCCAATTAAATTACCAGGTACTTTCGTTTCTTGGTAATGACTCGAATGTTCATGAGATTATGATGCTGCCTAAATTGGATACATTTGTTTTGCTTACAAATGAAGGGCCTAGCTTGGAGAAGGATGAACATTGGAGCAAGAACACACATGGAGTTGATGGCATGCGCAAGGGGATCAAGAACGGAGTTACAAGTGATGATTTCAGGACTTTAAGGCCGCCATAAGGAGTGCATGAAGCCTTGGACGAAATATACAAGATGCCACTTCATAATATTCGTCCATAGGCTATTCTAGGTGCTGCGTCACCTTATTAAAGGGCCAGGCCCATGTAATTTCGAAATACTTAAGTATAGGCTATTTTTAGAGTCCGTATGTGTGGGGAAACAAGAGTTAGGGTTGGTTTCGGACCCCACCCACAAGGGCCACGAAATTCCCCCCTCTTCCTCCATATATACAACCCTTAGGGCGTCGTTTAGACTTTGGGTTTTGTTTAGATCAAAAGTTCGCCATAGCTGCAACTTCGCGTACTTCGTTTGTGTCCAACGACCAGACCAAGACGTCACAGAACCCCACCTTGATCAATAAAGCTTTCATCTTATATTCGCAATATCCAGATTACAATCTCAGTTTCTTGCTTGTTCTTCGTTTGCTCGCAGGAAACAGACCCTCGTGGTCAGGTTGATCGTGCTCAATAACCCTCGGAAGTTGGTTTAGCGATTGCTAAGGCGCGACGTCTCGCACGTTCGTAGTCGGATCGTCAAAGTCGACTCCCACAGAAAACGATAGCCACCATCTCATCGAAACATCGGGACCCTCGCCTCTATCAACCATGTAGTGACACAATATCAAGTTTCATGATTTCCTGGTGAGTTTTGGATTTATAGACATTTAAAAACCGAGATTCGCAATGTTTGTGGCAAGGCCAGGATGGCGAGACGGTTGAATTTGTTCCCATTCATTCTATGGGACCTAAACATGCACTCAAGGAAACATGTATGTTTTTTCTAGCCATTTTGGTGCACTGGAGCATGTATTTGTAGTTCGGATTTGAATGATGGACATTAAATGCCTAGAAAACTCAATTGATGAATAAAAAAGGTCAAACGAACCCTGAATAATTTCATAGTTTAGCCTGAATCTCCATTTGTTCTGTGTCGCGTGTAGAGGAAAATACTAGGCTAGAAGAGGGAGTGATTGTCGTTTGGCCCACAAGGGACATGTTTCCCTATCGAAACCACGAGGGTTCTTGCGACAGACTCTGGTTTTTAAGAGGTTTGTAATAAAGCTTGGCCCAAATTGGTAATGCTTTTACCATGACATATATGTGCCATGACATGACACCTTGCCACCTTTGATGACTTTTTGGTGAGTTTAGGATTTATGGGAACTTAGAAACCGAGAATCAAAATGTTTGAGGAAGAGCCAGGACAGTGGTACGGTTGTAATTCGTTCCCATTCCTAGCATGAGACCTAAACATGCACCCAAGGACACATGTATAATTTTTCTAGCCATTTTGGTGAACTGGAGCATGTATTTGTAGTTCAGATTTGCATTATGGACATTAAATGCCTAGGAAACTCAATTAGTGTATAAAAAGGCCAAATGAACCCTGAATAAGTTTAAATTTCAGCACAGATATCCTGTGGTTGCATCTTGCTAGTGGAAGAAAACACAAGGCGAAAAGAGGCAGTGATTACGTTTCACGCACAAGGGGAACATGTTTCCCTATCAGAACCACGAGGCTTCCTTAAGAGAAGCTCCAATTTTTGTAAGAGGTTTGTAATAAAGCTTGGCCCAAATTGGACATTGTTTTTACCACGACATATATGTGCCATGATGTGACACCATGCCACCTTTGATGACTTTCTGGTGAGTTTAGGATTTATGGGGACTTAAAAACCGGGATTCGAAATGTTTGAGTACGAGCCATGACACCAGTATGGTTGTAATTCGTTCCCATTCCTGGCATGGGACCTAAACATGCACCCAAGGACACATGTACAATTTTTCTAGCCATTTTGGTAAACTGGAGCTTGTATTTGTAGTTCAGATTTGAATTATGGACATTAAATGCCTAGGAAACTCAATTAGTGTATAGAAAGGCCAAATGAACCCTAAATAAGTTTAAATTTCAGCAACGGATATCCTGTCATTCCATGTTGCCTGTAGAAGAAAATACAAGGTGAAAAGAGGCAGCGATTATGTTTCGCCCACAAGGGAGACATGTTTCCCTATTGGAACCACAAGGCTTCTTTGAGAGAAGCTCTGGTTTGTAAGAGGCTTGTAATAAAACTTGCGCCACAATGGACCAAAAAAATTCCTCGACATGTAAGTGCGATGTCATGACACCATGTCATGTTTGACGATTTTCAGCTTACTTTTGGATTTATGGGGCTTTAAAAACTGAGATTCTTCTCACGAAATGTTTTCAAATAGCACACGGTTCACTCATGAAAGCCGATATTCAATGAAAACTTCGTGGAAACCATATTTTAAAGTTTCATAAAAATCTGAAGAAAAAAAATGTGGGATGTTAAGAAGGTGATGTTTTATTGCGAAACAAAATTTCAAGTTGAAAAACATTACGAGATGTGAGCTATGAAAAGGACAAATTCTGCCCTGAATAGTGACATTACTTAATATGTTTCAGCACTATTCAACACTGATTTTTTATTTTTCATAGCTCACATCTCTTAGTATGTTTCAACTTGAAATTTTGTGTGCCAATAAAACATCATCGTCTTAACATCCCGCATTTTTTTAATTTTTTTTGAAACTTCAAAACATCTTTTTCTCATGGTTTTCACCGGTTTCCACCGAATGTTGGTTTCCGTATGATACGCCCCCTCTGCGCGCGCGATCTGAGTCCTGCGTTTTGATTGGCCAGAACCCAAACCCCATGGATCGTACGTGTGCACCGTTGGATGCTCCCAGGTTGAACGGCAACCCTAAGCCCTTCCGACAGCACATGCAGTACATGGGTAAGCACTGTGCGCATGCGTCGTGTAGCTCACGCTTCCTTCTCTACAAGGTTTTCACTCAAAATAGGCTACTGTTTCTCGCCACTCCGCTCATCGGTTTCCCCCCTCTTCTCCCAGATATGCATGATGTAGATGTTGGTTTAATTCTTATAGTTGATCTCATCCAAAATCAATTAGTTTCATAAAAAAACATATTTTAAGATTCATGGAATTGTGCATTGTAAAGATAAAAACAAATAGTGACAATTCATTTAGAAAAAAAGTTTGGGCAATTAGGATATGGAAGATTCTAGAGAACAAAGAAGAAGTTCTTGTGTTTAGAGGTTTGTGCTTTATGCTTAAGTTCAACCATGGAGTCTTCTAGATTGTACATGTGGTAGAATCTGGTGGAATGTAGATGATATCCAACAGCCAGTAGTGCTTGGATTTACCATCTCTGTACCATTGGATTGGCTTCATTCAACGAGCAACTTTCATAGTTATTCGCACACTATATTTGTGTATAGATGTATAGATGTATAGATATATAAATGTGTCCCATGCTAGACAAAATAAAGTTTGAGCGCATGTGTGGGACGACCCCTCCCCCCGCTGCTGCCTCGAAGTTGGGAAACTGACATCATAGGTATTGAACCAGGCTTGGATTCAGGTATGGTGTTCGGTTTGTAATGTACTTGGTGTGGCCCATCGAAGTTGTGCATTTGGGATTTAAACACATCATACACCATCGTACACATACATATTTTCGGGCCACATGCAGTGTATACGGGGTCTTCTGATCGAGCACGTCTCCCTTGTGTGGTTTTTTGTGACGACACGGATATATGTGGGCTCCCCGAGTGTATATATATCATCCCTTTGACCGATAATGAAGGATATGTGTTTGCCATGCATGGATTCCTCCTAGTTCATGTTAGGGACGGTCACCGCCAAATGTTGGTCAACCAAATCTCAAGCTCATGCGTTGTCAGGATTCCCTCCCAGATGCTCGGATTGCTCGGTTCGACCTAACTCAAACCCTGCGTACGTATCTCGTCCTTAACTACACTACAAAAAAATACACTTCCATGATGATATGTGTTTGTCACAGTAGGTCACGTTTTCTGTCATGCATGTACATCCATGACAAATTTATGATAGAATCAACATAGTCATACCTGTGCTGTCGTAGATGTGTTCCACGACATTACCAAAATTATCATCATGGACGTGTCCACTTCCATGACGATAAATCGCGCGTCACAGAAGTACTTTCGTCAAGGGTGACCGACAAGTGGCATCCACCGTAACAGAACTCCGTTAAGCTATCGGGTCCAGTTTTGGATCCGATAATCCGTTAACAGCCCGGACCACTGGGGATCTTCCACGTGTAAAATTTTGATTGGCTGACGGAAACACGTGTCAGCTCTGCATTGGCACATGTGTCACTCATACAATGGGCGAGATGCACCTATGATATGTTGACACGTGGACCGGCCCAAAAGTGGCCCATAAAGTTTAAATGGGCTGGCCCAACTAAAGGCCCACAAGATTTTGCGGTCCATAATGGTCCGCCCCAGCAAAAGGCCCACGAGATTTTGCGTATCATAATGGGCGGGCCCAGCTAAAGGCCCATGAGATTTTGCGGGCCATAATGTGCCGAACCAGCTAAAGGCCCACAAGATTTTGCATACCATAATGGGCCGGCCTAGCTAAAGACCCAACATTCTCAGTTAAGGCCCGTACGGTTATTGTCAAATCGGCCTGTCAACGGCCTGTCCTAAACTTGTCATCATCGCGACCCATGGTCACTTCTGGCCCGTTAATAGTCTGCTAAGTATATGGGCCGAATTATGGCCCGGGGTATTTCCGGCCTGTTAAAGGTCCTGCGTCATTTGGGCCCATTTACAGGCCATTGAAACTTTCGGCCCATAAACGACCGTGAAGGATTTGTCTCATATTCGGCCATGTCTGACATTCGGCCTGTTAGAGGCCCACTATAGATTTGGGCCACTTTTGGCCTGTTGTGATTTTTGGCCTGTTAACGTCGGACGAAATCCATGGGCCATATGTGGCCCAACGTCACATCAGGCCCATTAACGGCCCATATAAAAATGACGACAATCTAGCCCGACTGCACTTCCTGCCTGTTAAAGGCCCGTGTATTAGGTCGACGCATTTACGGCCCGTCCGAATTTCAGCCTGTGAAAGATCCCCATCGTAAATGGGCCACTATTTCGGCCTACTAAGACCAGTGGGTTATTTGGCACAATCAGGGCCCAATCTCACTTTCGGTCTTTTAAAGGCCCATGTTTTTATGTGCTCGAGATATTTACACCTGTAAACGGTCTATTGGTACCAAGGGCCCAAATTATGTTTAGGCCTATTAAAGGCCCACTATGAGCACATGCCTACCATAAAAATATGAAATCTTATGCTGATTTAGGCCCTGATAATTTTAGTGGGCTACATGCACATTTTGGCCCATAATCCTTTTTAGCCCAATTGGAATGGGCCCGACGAATGTTGGCATGTTGGGCTCCTACAAAGCTTTCGGCCGAATACATTACTAAGATAAACCTACACTATACAAAAATAGCATCGTAATTATTGTAGCCTTTGGCAGCATCATAAATGTTGTATCACAACAAAATAAATTCCAACCATACAACAAAAGGCCTATTGGCATAAAGTTTACAGTCCTTGTAGATAAAAGCACCATCAGATGTATAGAAGCACATATCATTTGACCTGAGTGCTAATGTTTCAGGATGTAGAATCTGATGGAGCAGCACGATCTTCACCTTTTTCCGTCATTGCTCTTGAACAACGAAGCGAATGTCTGATAGTCTAGTTTCAAAACCATTCATATCTTGATGACATTTGTCAACCACTATTCTTGTTTCCAAAACGAAGTCCATTAGGGATAGGACTTGTGTCTGGAGCACAGATATATCACTCTGTCTAGCAGGAAGATTTTGTTCAGTAGGCGATTTGGACGAGGTTACCTTGACAACCAACCCAGAATTACGTAGGAAGGTGCTTTTTGCACTGTTAGTGAAGAGATACTGACGCACTGCAGCAAGAGGTGACATTGTGCCTATGGTAGCCTCGACACCTTCAGGTGGTTGTGGCTGTTCAATCATTTTTTCCATAGCTTCCTGAAAGTTTTAACTTGTAGATTAGTGTACTAGATAAGTTACTAATGAGACAAAAACAAACAAAGTAGGTTACACATTTATACATAACTTATTTTTGTGAACTACTGTAATACGTTAGCATGTATTGTAGTGCCAACTACATAATAAAATCACTTTCAGAACATATGTCCATGTAGCATGCCTACTGTATTGTCTATTTCCTCACATTCGTTGACATCTAAGGATAAAGAGACATGGTTTAAAGTAGGATGAACATAGTATGACATCATTCATATCATGGGCAAACATATATAAAAAAAACTGGCTATTTTATCATTGTGTGCGCACGTGAACATAACAACTAGAATACAGATCAAGACCTAAAGAATATCCTTCATCTCTTTTAAACCATGTAAGGTGAAATGATACGTTAAGACAACTGTGTATAAAAGTGAACAGAGTAACTGACATTGGCTGCAAACCAAGTAGTTAAATGAACACATCACAATACCAATCAGTTCAAAGGCAGGAGGAGTAAGGACTTACAACAGCGGCTGATAGAGGCTAAGGTGTCCCGATGTTTCGATGAGATGGTGGCTATCATTTTCTGTGGGAGTCGACTTTGACAATCCGACTACGAACGTGCGAGACGTCGCGCCTTAGCAACCGCTAAACCAACTTCCGAGGGTTATTGACCATGCCGGAGCACGATCAACCTGACCACGAGGGTCTGTTTCCTGCGAGCAAACGAAGAACAAGCAAGAAACTGAGATTGCAATCTGGATATTGCGAATATAAGATGAAAGCTTTATTGATCAAGGTGGGGTTTTGTGACGTCTTGGTCTGGTCGTTGGACACAAACGAAGTACGCGAAGTTGCAGCTATGGCGAACTTTTAATCTAAACAAAACCCAAAGTCTAAACGACGCCCTAAGGGCTGTATATATGGAGGAAGAGGGGGGGATTTCGTGGCCCTTGAGGGTGGGGTCCGAAACCAACCCTAACTCTTGTTTCCCCACACATACGGACTCTAAAAATAGCCTATACTTAAGTATTTCGAAATTACATGGGCCTGGCCCATTAATAAGGTGACGCAGCACCTAGAATAGCCTATGGACGAATATTATGAAGTGGCATCTTGTATATTTCGTCCAAGGCTTCATGCACTCCTTATGGCGGCTTTAAAGTCCTGAAATCATCACTTGTAACTCCGTTCTTGATCCCCTTGCGCATGCCATCAACTCCATGTGTGTTCTTGCTCCAATGTTCATCCTTCTCCAAGCTAGGCCCTTCATTTGTAAGCAAAACAAATGTATCCAATTTAGGCAGCATCATAATCTCATGAACATTAGAATCATTACCAAGAAACGAAAGTACCTGGTAATTTAATTGGCGTGCGCGAGCTCTAGTAATTGGTCCAGTATATGTAATAGTAGGGGCTGTGGGTGTAACAATGGTATTGATGTCCTCATCATCCTCCCCTTCTTGAAATGAAGTCGTCCTCGATGGAAGCGCATCTTCCTCACCCAAATAAGGCTTCAAATCTGCAATGTTAAAAGTGGGACTAACCCCAAAATCTACAGGTAGCTCAAGTTTATATGCATTATCATTTATTTTCTCTAACACCTTAAAAGGACCATCAGCACGTGGCATTAGCTTTGATTTGCGCAGATTAGGAAATCTATCTTTACGCAAATGTAACCAAACAAGATCTCCAGGCGCAAACACAACATGTTTTCTACCCTTATCTCCAGCAAGTTTATATTTAGCATTCATACGCTCAATGTTTTCCTTAGTTAACTCATGCATTTTTAAAATCAATTCAGAACGTTCTTTAGCATCAAAATTAACCTTCTCTGAAGATGGAAGAGGCAACAAATCAATAGGTGCACGAGGTAGGAAACCATACACAATTTCAAAAGGGCACATCTTAGTAGTAGAATGCAATGAACGATTATAAGCAAATTCAATATGAGGCAAGCATTCTTCCCACATTTTCTTGTTATTCTTCAAAACAGCCCTAAGCATAGTAGACAATGTTCTATTGACTACTTCAGTTTGTCCATCAGTTTGGGGGTGACAAGTAGTACTAAAAAGCAACTTAGTCCCCAACTTAGCCCATAAACATCTCCAAAAGTGGCTAAGAAATTTAGTATCATGATCTGAAACAATAGTATTTGGCACACCATGTAAGCGAATAATTTCACGAAAGAAGAAATCAGCAACATTAACAGCATCATCGCTTTTATGACATGGTATAAAGTGTGCCATTTTCGAGAACCTATCCACGACAACAAATATGCTATCCCTCCCCTTCTTTGTTCGAGGTAAACCTAAAACAAAGTCCATAGATATATCCTCCCAAGGAACACTAGGTACAGGCAAAGGCATATATAAACCATGAGGATTGAGTCGTGACTTAGCTCTTTGACATGTAGTGCAGCGAGCGGCAAAACGCTCAACATCCCGTCTCATCTTTGGCCAAAAGAAATGTGTAGCAAGTATATCCTCCATCTTCTTGACGCCAAAGTGTCCCATTAATCCTCCTCCATGCACCTCCTACAACAACAAAAGATGAACGGAGCTAGCTGGAATGCATAGCTTGTTAGCACGAAAAACAAATCCATCGTTAAGAACGAACTTGTTCCAAGTTCTCCCTTCCTTACAATTCTGCAATACATCTTTAAATTCAGCATCATGAACATATTGATCTTTGATGGTCTCCAAACCAAATATTTTAAAGTCAAGTTGTGAAAGCATAGTATAACGACGAGACAAGGCATCAGCAATAACATTTTCTTTACCCTTCTTGTGTTTAATGACATAAGGGAAAGTCTCAATGAATTCAACCCATTTAGCATGTCTACGGTTCAGTTTTGCTTGACTTTTAATGTGTTTCAAAGATTCATGATCAGAATGTATAACAAATTCCTTAGGCCATAAATAATGTTGCCATGTTTCTAAGGTCCGAACAAGAGCATATAATTCTTTATCATAAGTAGAATAGTTCAGACTAGGCCCACTCAATTTTTCAGAAAAGTATGCAACAGGTTTTCCATCTTGTAATAACACACCTCCTAATCCAATTCCACTAGCATCACATTCAAGCTCAAAAGTCTTATTGAAATTAGGAAGTTGGAGTAAAGGAGCATGTGTCAACTTATCTTTCAATACCGTGAAGGCTTCTTCCTGTGCGATACCCCAAACAAAAGGCACATCCTTCTTTGTAAGCTCGTTGAGAGGTGCAGCAATGGTGCTGAAATCTCTCACAAAACGCCTATAGAAACCAGCGAGGCCAAGGAAACTCCTCACTTGTGTGACCGTTTTGGGCTGCGGCCAACTCTCAATAGCTTCAATCTTGGCTTTATCAACTTCAATTCCCTGTGGAGTAACAACATAGCCAAGAAAAGATACTCGGTCGGTGCAAAAGGTGCACTTTCCAAGGTTTCCAAACAAACGTGCATCACGTAGAGCAATAAAAACAGCACGTAAATGTTCCAAATGTTCCTCCAAAGATTTGCTATAAATCAATATGTCATCAAAGTAAACTACCACAAATCGTCCAATGAAAGCACGTAAAACTTCGTTCATTAACCTCATGAAAGTACTAGGTGCATTAGTTAACCCAAAAGGCATGACTAACCACTCATATAATCCAAACTTAGTTTTAAATGCTGTTTTCCATTCATCTCCCAATTTCATACGAATTTGATGGTATCCACTACGCAAATCAACTTTGGAGAATATTGTAGAGCCACTCAATTCATCAAGCATATCATCTAGCCTAGGAATAGGATGACGATAACGAATAGTAATATTATTTATGCCTCTACAATCAACGCACATACGCGACGTACCATCCTTTTTCGGCACTAAAATGATAGGAACAGCACAAGGACTAAGGGATTCGCGTATATAACCTTTGTCGAGCAGTTCTTGTACTTGACGCATAATCTCCTTCGTCTCCTCTGGATTGGTACGGTATGGTGCACGGTTGGGTAGCGAAGCACCGGGAATTAAGTCAATTTGATGCTCAATCCCTCGAATAGGTGGTAATCCCGGTGGCACGTCTTGTGGAAAGACGTCAGCGAACTCCTGCAAAATGTTAGTGACAGCAGGGGGCAAAGAGGAAGGCACGTCCTCGAATGAAAATAATGCCTCTTTGCACACAAAAGCATAGCAAACAGATTTGCTGAAATCTAGCTCATCAATATCAGATTTGGTGGCAAGTAAACATGCACTTTTCAATTTAATTTCAGAAACAACAGTAGATGGTTTATTATTAGACTTCATTTGGTGCTCAAATTCTTTTGCCACAATCTGATTTTCACTCTTATTTGTCTCCTGTTTTGCTTTATTAGCTCTATTAATATCATCTTTCAAAATGGAATCAGGAGTCATAGGAAGCAAAGTAATATTTTTATCGTTATGAACAAGAGTATACTGATTGTTTCTACCATGGTGTACATAATTTTTATCAAATTGCCATGGTCTACCAAGTAATAAGGAACATGCTTGCATAGGTACCACATCACAATCAACATAATCAGCATATGTAGAGATACTAAAATGCACACGAACAGTACGTGTTACCTTAACCTTGCCGCTGTTGTTGAACCATTGGATGTAGTAAGGATGTGGATGTGGTCTTGTGGTGAGAGATAGCTTCTCCACCATCTCCATGCTAGCCAAGTTATTGCAGCTCCCTCCATCTATGATCACGCGAACAGAACGTTCCTTCACAACTCCCTTTGTATGGAACAAATTATGCCTCTGATTTTGCTCAGCTTGTGTAACCTGCACACTCAAAACACGTTGAGCAACTAAACATTCATACCTGTCAGCATCTTCAGGAGCCATGTATTGCGTCTCATGATCAGAATCGTCTCCACCGTGTTCGTCACGTGTAATAAGAGCCAAAGTCTCCTCATCATAGTCACTAGCGGACTCATACCCACCATCCTCAGTAACAATCATCACACGCTTAGATGGGCATTCTCTCGCATAATGACCTCCACCCTTGCAACGTCGACAAATAATATCATGTGTTTGCCCTGTTGATGCCATGGATGAAGAAGAGCTCTTTGCAGGCCCAGAAGGTGTGCTCTTGGCAGATAGTGGTGATTGTGCCTGCTTTATTGTATCACGGTTGGAGGTGGCAGCCGACGGAGGCGCCGGTGTAGCAGAACGTGTGGAAGTAGATGATGCACGTGGTGTCCATGATGAAGGTCGACCTGCAGAAAAGTTAGTCCGCGCCAATGCCTGTCGATCCTGCACTTCACGTTCAGCTTTACAAGCAAGATGGAATAAACGAGTGATATTAGTATACTCCTTATACTCTAGAATCGTCTGAATATCTCTATTTAATCCACCCATAAAACGTGCAAGCATAGCTTCATTCTCCTCAACAATACCACATCTAATCATGCCAGTTTGTAATTCCTGATAATATTCTTCTACAGAATTTTTTCCCTGTCTTAAGCGCTGCAATTTTTGAAGTAATTCACGTTGATAATATGGTGGAACCCAACGAGTACGCATAGCAGTTTTCAAAGCAGCCCAAGTAGCCGGAATAGGATATAATCTACAATGCTCAGACCACCAAACACATGCAAAACTAGTGAATGCACAAACAGCAGCAGGAACACGTCTCTCCTCGGGATATTGTAAACATGTAAATCGTTGTTCAGTTTCTAACTCCCAAGTAAGATATATATCAGGAACATATCTACCCTCAAATGGTGGAATATTCAATTTTAGTTTAGGGAGATGGTCATGATCTCGTACCTGAGGGTGAGCCCTACCATTGCCATTATTTGCATGTGGACGACCTGGTGGTTGCTGTGCTAGTGGTGGCACGTAGTTCTGATTTTGATCAACCTCATCCTCATAATCTCCCACATAATCATCCTCCTCCACATCAGCAGTAGGAGCCACAGAAGTATCAACAGCAGCACCAGCAGTTTGGCCCGACTGAAGAGGGACACGGCTCGCTCGGCGGAGGGCTGTTTCCCGACGTGGAGGTAGTCGGTGTTGTTGCTGTTGTTGCAGAGGTGCGGCAGGAGCAGCCGGTGGTGGTGGTGGAAAACGCGAAAGCAATTCAGCAAACTTGTTATCGAGCTTTGTTTCAAACGTCTTCTCCATGCCATCTATCTTCTCCATGGCCTCTTCAAATCTGTTTATCACATCTTGCACCTGTACACTCATCATTTGCTGAAACGTATCATGAAGCTCCTTGTTCGTCAAGTTCTCCCAGTCAGTCTCGTCGGATTGTGATCCTGGCATGGTTAGCAGCAATAGAAACACACAAGAATATGATCCTACAGACTACTAACAAGTGGTGGTGGTGGCGGGTGTCACAAATCCGTCAAGCAAATCTCAAATTCTTACCAGTTCTTACCCAGCAGCAGGCGGTGATCGGCAACCGTTATAGTCAAAACTCTCAAAAGCTTGGATAGAGCGATTGCCAGGGAGAGTCAAACGCACGACGTAGATGTATGTGGAGCTGGGAAGGCTTATAGTATGGTAGCAAAAAGGGTCAGCAATAATCAATTCAGAGATGCAAAGTTGAATAAACGCTCAACGACGGTACTGTGCTGGTCCTAGGCTAGACCGTGCTAGAGACGCGAGCCTAGAACACTAACAAAATCACGGCGCTGCACGTAAATAAGGGAAAAGCACACTCTGGAACTATTTTTTTTCGCTCTTTTTTTTGCGCTCCTTTTTTTTGCGCTCCTCTTTTTTTTGCGAAAAATCACTATAATGGCGAGTGTCTCAAAACTCTTCCCTCGTCAAACTGATAGGATGGGCACGGAATTTTTTTTCACTTTTTTTCGGAAATCAGGGCAGCGACGACGAAAAAGTGCGACAAAAAATCACTATGATGGCACGTGGCTCAAAAGACTCAGAAAAGCCTAAAAATAGGATAGGGAAAAAAATTTGCCCGTGAAAATTTTGGCCTAAAAACTGCCCGGAATTGGCCTAATTTCAGACTCTTTTTTTTCCGAGACCTACGCAGGCAAGGAAACACGAATCGGAATTTAGATTGATCTCAAGAACAAACCTAATATGAGAAGAACTCGGATTGGTGGTGGATATATGGTTGTGGTATATGGCAGCGGTGGTGGTATATGGTAGCGGTGGTGGTATATGGATACAGATTGGTGGTGGTATATGGATACGGATTGGTGGTGGTATATGGATATGGATTCAGAGCGGTGGCGGATAAGCAAAAGTGGTAGATGGGCGATGATGATGGTGCGGCGGCGGCGTGACAACTTATGACCAGAACTCGAAACTCTAAAAGACTAGACTCTAAGACCAGCAACTTGACACGACGATGCAACCGCAAATTCAACAAAGCAAAAACCCTAAAAAGATTATGCAAAGGCTCAGATTGGTTCGGATATGATGAACTAACCCTAAATTTTTTTTGGCTTTTTCGTGGACTGTAGGTATGAAGAACAGACTCGATCTAATCTACGAAAAACTGTAAAATCTCACCGAGCAACCTGGAAATCTGATACCACTTGATAGAGGCTAAGGTGTCCCGATGTTTCGATGAGATGGTGGCTATCGTTTTCTGTGGGAGTCGACTTTGACGATCCGACTACGAACGTGCGAGACGTCGCGCCTTAGCAATCGCTAAACCAACTTCCGAGGGTTATTGACCACGCCGGAGCACGATCAACCTGACCACGAGGGTCTGTTTCCTGCGAGCAAACGAAGAACAAGCAAGAAACTGAGATTGCAATCTGGATATTGCGAATATAAGATGAAAGCTTTATTGATCAAGGTGGGGTTCTGTGACGTCTTGGTCTGGTCGTTGGACACAAACGAAGTACGCGAAGTTGCAGCTATGGCGAACTTTTAATCTA
Source organism: Triticum aestivum (assembly GCF_018294505.1). Classification (NCBI taxonomy): domain Eukaryota; kingdom Viridiplantae; phylum Streptophyta; class Magnoliopsida; order Poales; family Poaceae; genus Triticum; species Triticum aestivum. The sequence continues at coordinate 253,859,803 of NC_057803.1, forward strand.
AACAAAACCCAAAGTCTAAACGACGCCCTAAGGGCTGTATATATAGAGGAAGAGGGGGGAATTTCGTGGCCCTTGAGGGTGGGGTCCGAAACCAACCCTAACTCTTGTTTCCCCACACATATGGACTCTAAAAATAGCCTATACTTAAGTATTTCGAAATTACATGGGCCTGGCCCATTAATAAGGTAACGCAGCACCTAGAATAGCCTATGGACGAATATTATGAAGTGGCATCTTGTATATTTCGTCCAAGGCTTCATGCACTCCTTATGGCGGCTTTAAAGTCCTGAAATCATCACTTGTAACTCCGTTCTTGATCCCCTTGTGCATGCCATCAATTCCATGTGTGTTCTTGCTCCAATGTTCATCCTTCTCCAAGCTAGGCCCTTCATTTGTAAGCAAAACAAATGTATCCAATTTAGGCAGCATCATAATCTCATGAACATTAGAATCATTACCAAGAAACGAAAGTACCTGGTAATTTAATTGGCGTGTGCAAGCTCTAGTAATTGGTCCAGTATATGTAACAGTAGGGGCTGTGGGTGTAACAATGGTATTGATGTCCTCATCAGCGGCTTGAACTGGTGTGCTCATGCCCTTCATCTTGCTGGTGTGGCAATCCTTGAAGATTTGCACTGCATTCGGTTCAGGTTCTTTTTGGTCCGCACAGGCTTTCCTCTGTATTTGTAACAAGTCAATGTAGATACGATAATATGGTACAGAAAAAATAAGTAGCAACTATTTACAAGAGCCTCGCAGTGTACAATATAGCTACGAGATCCTATTGTCTGTTGAAATTTCACTTTAGAACGGTTGGTCTTGTTCTTCAAACAGTTAGCCTAGAAGAAGATACACTTGTAAGGCACATACATAAATACAAATTCAATATGTGGTCTGATTAAATACATATAGCCTACCTGATACTTTGGATCAGACCAATGTTTAACGAGGGTTGTCCAGTCTTCATCTGTAATATATTCCACTGGAGATGTTTGGGCGATTTCATTGTTAGCCTTGCCTTCAAAGTGAGATTTTCTAAGGTGGTACCGATACTGTCGCAGAGGAGACCGAAAAATATGAGTGCATGCTTGTTTAGTTGCATCATTTTCGGATCCAACTTGAACCTCATCTGTTGAAAAAAGAATGTGAGTCTTATTAGGAGGAAGCTAGAAAGTATGGGACAAAGCAAGAAAATATTACTAATTGCGATGAATAACATTACTTACGGATAAATGGTCAAGGATGGTATTACTGGGTATTGTCTTTCTCATTCCTGTACTAGATCCACGTTGGGAGGATACGTGCATGATACCTCACGGCAATAGCTGCCTCTGATACTAACTTTGCTGACTCTGTAGCATCACGTGGCCTTTTTAAACCTGCCTCATAATGGATCTCTATTCTTTCTCCTTTAGATTTTGTTAATCTGTCAAGCAATATCCCTAATGTCTATTTCCGCTTGCGTCATGGTGCTAGTTCAACAACGAATATGGAAAGTGTTAGTGTACATCAAACTGTGAGAGTACATATAAATGAGCATGCAACTACAACTTGACTCAGTCAGGTACCATCTTGGTGTTGATGCTCATGAGGTTCATATGATCTTGCCAAGTCTTGTTGTGTCAGCAGTGCTTCAGAAGTAGTGTTAGGTGTGAAGGCAGCTTGTGAACTAGGCAGTTCTGAAGCAAACGAACGAGTAACCCGTTGAGATGCTGGTATAGTTGAAGCGGATGCTGCAGCTGGTGGAGCAGGTGATACTGTGTTTTGTAGATTTAGCCGGTGGACTTGGACCTTCTACTGCACAATAAGTACCAGCAGAATCTGGACGGCAGATCCTTTTCCGTTTCTCCCGGGGAGTAACACCACTCCCTACTATATTATTTTCCTTGCACTTTTTTGACTTTGCCATGTGAAGCCGTACCCACAACACAAAAGAATAAAATCACTCTTTAGAACTCATTGATGCATGATACAGACAAGCAATACTTTGATGTAAGACAACCGTATAAGGATGGTTTATGTAAGAAAAACAGGACGGCATGACATATTCACAGCTATGATGTGTAAAGTAAGCAGAAGGATTTTCAAGAAAATAGAAGTAATGCAAGCTGGAGACCATATGAAAGATGCAACCAATATTACTCCGCCAAGTTAAAAGTGTCTTGTCATAAGTGGCAATTCGAAAAATTAGAAGCAATACAACGTACAAATCAATGCAAGATGCACCACTATCAAATTGCCATGTTAAAAGTGTCCAATCATGAGTGACTGATGCGGGATACACAACAGTAGTACTTTGATGTAAGAACATGGTATGATAGATAGATGCAATATATTCTAGACACAGAACGCCATGTCATATGCACATGTATAACGTATAAACTCAGCAGGTGCAATTTAATCAAAATAGAAGAAATACAGGCTAGACAACATATGCAACATGAAACCAATTATCACACTGTCAACTTAGAGCAAGCACCTGCAATGGTGGAGTATGGGAGATGAACCCATCATGTAGACTTGGGACTTAAACTTCATTAGCAATAGCAGTGGCAAATCTACAGAGTCTCTGTTTGCGTCGGTGCGGAGGACCACCAACATCCCCTAACTTACTCTTTTGCTTCCTATTTTCTGATATTGCCTTATGAAGTCAAAACCACAAGAAGATGAATAAAATTAGCTCTGCATAACTAGTTGATGCATGTGATAGAGGCGGGGTGTCCCGATCTTTCGATGAGATGATACTACCGATTTCGTGGAGACGACTTTGACGATCCGACTACAAACGTGCACGACGTTGCGCCTTAGCAATCGCTAAACCAATCTCCTAAGGTTATTGACCACGCCGGAGCACGATCAACCTGACCACGAAGGTCTATTCCTGCAAGCAATCGAAGAACAAGCAAGAATATGATAAAAGCAATCTGAATATTGCGAATATATATGAAGTATTGATAAAGGTGGGGATCCGTAAGCGGTCTTGGTCTGGTCGTTGGACACAAACGAAGTACACGAAGTTGCAATGGCTAACTTTTAACTAAACAAATCCCAAGGAAAAGCTACTAGATGGATCTACTTATATAGGAGCAAGGGGTGGCTGCCAAGGAGGTGGGAGGACGTCCCAAGGCAGCCTAAAACTAAATCTAGGTCGTACAAGGCCAATGGGCCCAAGTGGAGGTGATGTAACACCTTTGGACTTGTAGTTTGACTCGGATTCTGCTGCAGCATCAGATTGTTTCATCCACAACTCAACGCTCCGGACGAATTTGAAGGTGATTCGAATTGGGTTGGAAAGTGCACGAAATCTAGTTTCCAACAAAAAAAGAATCACCCAATTCGGAGTCCGTATGAGAAACTTGTGTGCGTTTTGAGTCAGGTATGTCTGTGCAGTCCGAATCTGAATCCAGAACGTGAGAGACTTGGACTCTATCTTCTCTTGGGCCAAAAGTGACGTGAGAGAACTTTTTGGACAACAAATAAACATCTCTTTCTTCCTTATCTTCATATGTGGATTGTACAAATGTCCCATACACCTACAATTAGACAAAACACAAAAGTGTGTGAAGTATTTTTGTTCTGGATAACATAAATAGATTATTGAATAGTTTGCACTAGAAATCACCTGACAAATATGCATATATGCAATATTTTTGGTCATATCCAAGGTAGTCATGTCCTCATCATCCTCCCCTTCTTGAAAATAAAGCTGTCCTCGGCGTTGCTTAATCTGAAATGTGGCTAACAAAATAGACAAGGTGTACATGTTGTATATGTATATGTCATCCATTTTTACTTCCCTTGATTTTTGCATATATGACACATGAATAGATGAGTAACTTGCATAGTTCATAAAATCTAAAGCCAAAAAATTAGCACAAGAAGTAGAAGGCATGAAAATATTGCAACTCAGTTTGCACATATAAGTGAAGCTCTTATTCATTTCAAAAAATTGACAATGTTCATCATTAAACCATCCCAATTTTGGTGAATAAACCTTACTTGCATCAAATTTACATGCTACAACATGCTTAAATAAGCAAACATGCAATAAGTCATTCAACACAGAATCATCACCAAGATTAGAGGTCATATCAAAATGATTAAACATTGGTTCTTTTGCATCAATAGTTAATTCAATGGGTGCACTCAAAATTGTTGGTATTTCAGTTGTTTGATCACATGGCAAAGTCAAACTATCAACGTAGTCCTCTAAAATAGGTGGTGTGATCAAAGTAGTGGGTAGCTCATCAGATGGTGCATTCAAATTGACAAGGCATTCATCATTCTCATGTAGAGATGGAAGATCAGTACCTTTGTCATTACCTCTTATGATCAACTCAGATGATGTAGCCACTCTCGGGGGCGATGTGTCACATGGTGAAGGTGATGTAGTCCTGACAACAACGGATGTGGTTGTCATAGTATGCCTAGTAGTTGAAGGAACAATCATATCAACTCTTGGAATGTGCACCGTGCGCTTGTTCTCCTCGTGGCCAACACGTCGTTTTATTTCCTGTTCAGCTTTGCAAGCAAGATGAAACAAATGGTCCATAGGATAACACTCTTCATGAATTAGTATCTCTTGAATATCACGGTTTAATCCTTCCCAAAATCTATCCATAAAATCATCTTCACTTTCTTCTAAAGAGGAATGCAACAAGGTAGTTTGTAAATCATCATAATATTTTGTTACAGTTTCACTACCTTGTTTTAAGTGTTGCAACTTCTTAATCATGTCACGAGTATAATAAGCAGGGACGAAAGTATGTCGCATGGCAAGTTTCAAATCATCCCAAGTAGTAGGTATATAATCAGGGTGTAACCGACAATATTCACTCCACCAAACCAAAGCATAACCAGTGAAAGAACCAACCGCAACCTTAACCTTTTTATGTTCATCGAAATTATGGGAAGCAAATATATTTTTTATGTCGAACTCCCATTCAATATATAAAGCAGGTTTAAAACGGCCATTAAATGGTGGTATAGATACATTAACCTGATCATGTGCATTTGGATGTTTGTGCACCTCTCGTGACGGTTGTGGTATTTGCAAAGGTGGTGGCACGTCTCCCGCGATCGACAAAGCCCATGAATTGACTCTGGATCCTGTCATGATTAGTAGAACAAGAAACAAAATCCAAAAATAATGTTCCTATAACTACTAGGATGTGGTGGTAAAACGCTCACAGTAAAGCAAATATCAATGTCTTACAAGTTCTTACCATGCAGCAGGCGGTGATCGGCAACCAGCGGTGTCAAGTAACTCCGAATATTGAGTAAAGCGATTGCCAGGGGAGCGTACGTATACACGGTGTAGAAATATGTGGAGCTGGGTTGGCTATATATGGTAGCAAAAGATTAGCAATAATCAATTCAAAGATGCAATGTTGAATAAACGCTCAACGACTGTACTGTGCTGGTCCTAGGCTAGACCGGACTAGAGACGCGAGCCTAGAACACTAATGAGGTCACGGCGTAGCACAACTAGCATCAATGAAGGATACTAAGTAGCTCTTGACAGCAAGATATAAGTGAAGATCACAACGGCAGTGAAGATAATGATGAAAAACAACTGCCAAGCAGGATATACAACAACTCTCTCTCCAACTTTCCTCTTGAAAAGTTTGAGACAATTTTCTGATAAATTCTTTCAAAGAATGCTACTAACTCAAGCTTTCCAATGCAAAAAGAATCACTCAATTCCGAGTTGATATGAGGAGTCAAAGAATTCTAAAACTGGCCTGAAAAATTGGAACAAGCTGTGTTCACGAACTTCGGAGGGCAAAAAGACCTATTTAGAAGCCGATTTTGAGGTGTCAAATATTGAACTAGCTTCTGCAACTATTTAGATGCGGCTCGTCGCTATCTTCAATTTGAGTACTCACGGAGCCAAAACGGACTTCGTATAAGGAAGATACACCTGTTTTACTGAACAGTGCGCAAAACAGATTCCAATCCGAATTCAGGTACGAGATTGATTCTAGATAGATCCAATTTTTTTTCTTCTCTCTTTTTTTCTCACGCTTTTTTTTTCTTTTTCTTCTCCCTCTTTTTCTTTTTTTTCTTTCCTTTTTTCTCTCTTTTTTTTCTTTATCTTCTTTTTCTCCCTCTTTCCAAGACAAACTAGATAAGATGCAGATTCGATCTGGCGAAGATGTGAGTGACCTCAACTATGATTATGACAATAAACAGTGCATAGCACGTGGTGGAAATTAGTGGATTGGATGGTGGACAGCGGATGGAATAATGATGCAGCGGCTGTGTGACCAATGTGAACAGAACTCGAAACTCTAAAGAAACTAGACACTAAGACCAGCAACTCGACACGACGATGCAATCGATAATTCAACTATGCAAGCAATGAAAAGAAAATTGCAAAGGCTCAGACTGGCTTGGACCAAGGATGAATAGATATAACTCTTTTTTGTGGCTTTTTCTTGGAAAATAGGTAAGAAAATAAATCTAATCTAGGAAAACTGGAAATTCTCACCGAGCAACCTGAAAACTGATACCACTTGATAGAGGCGGGGTGTCCCGATCTTTCGATGAGATGATACTACCGATTTGGTGGAGACGACTTTGACGATCCGACTACAAACGTGCACGACGTTGCGCCTTAGCAATCGCTAAACCAATCTCCTAAGGTTATTGACCACGCCGGAGCACGATCAACCTGACCACGAAGGTCTATTCCTGCAAGCAATCGAAGAACAAGCAAGAATATGATAAAAGCAATCTGAATATTGCGAATATATATGAAGTATTGATAAAGGTGGGGATCCGTAAGCGGTCTTGGTCTGGTCGTTGGACACAAACGAAGTACACGAAGTTGCAATGGCTAACTTTTAACTAAACAAATCCCAAGGAAAAGCTACTAGATGGGTCTACTTATATAGAAGCAAGGGGTGGCTGCCAAGGAGGTGGGAGGACGTCCCAAGGCAGCCTAAAACTAAATCTAGGTCGTACAAGGCCAATGGGCCCAAGTGGAGGTGATGTAACACCTTTGGACTTGTAGTTTGACTCGGATTCTGCTGCAGCATCAGATTGTTTCATCCACAACTCAACGCTCCGGACGAATTTGAAGGTGATTCGAATTGGGTTGGAAAGTGCACGAAATCTAGTTTCCAACAAAAAAAGAATCACCCAATTCGGAGTCCGTATGAGAAACTTGTGTGCGTTTTGAGTCAGGTATGTCTGTGCAGTCCGAATCTGAATCCAGAACGTGAGAGACTTGGACTCTATCTTCTCTTGGGCCAAAAGTGACGTGAGGGAACTTTTTGGACAACAAATAAACATCTCTTTCTTCCTTATCTTCATATGTGGATTGTACAAATGTCCCATACACCTACAATTAGACAAAACACAAAAGTGTGTGAAGTATTTTTGTTCTGGATAACATAAATAGATTATTGAATAGTTTGCACTAGAAATCACCTGACAAATATGCATATATGCAATATTTTTGGTCATATCCAAGGTAGTCATGTCCTCATCAGCATGATACAAACAAACACTACCTTGATGTAAGGCTAGCGCATGATAGGAGGATGGAACATATACAAAAAAGATAGTGTTTCATATTCACACGTACGATAGGAGGATGGAATATGTATGAAAAAATAGTAAGCGGAAGGCATTTCAACAAAATTAGAAGAAATGAAAGCTAGGCACCATATGAACATGCAACCAATATCACTCTATCAGGTAAAAAGTGTCTCGTCGTAAGTGTCATTTCAAGAAATTAGAAGCAGTACAAGCTAGAAGACAATGCAAGATGCAACCTACATCACAGTCTCAAGTTAAATGTGTCTTATGGGTAAGTGATCGTTGTAGGTATAGGTTGTAAGCTACGCAGATGCAATTCAACATAACCAGAAGCAATACAAACTAGACATCATACGGAAAACACAACCACATATAACAGTTCCATGTTAGAGCAAGCACCTGTGATGGTGGAGTAGGGGAGATGTGCTCATCATGGACATGTATGTTCTAGAAATAGGAACACGTGTCATATTCACATGCATTATGTGTAAAGTAAGCAGATGCAATTCAACAAAGTTAGAAGCAATACAAGCTAGACATCATACACAACATGCAACCACATATAATAGTGCCACGTTATAGCAAGCACCTGTGATGGTGGAGTAGGGGAGATGTGCTCATCATGTACACGTATGTTCTAGAAACATGAACACGCATCATATTGATAGGCATTATGTGTAAAGTAAGCAGATGCAATTCAACAAAGTTAGAAGCAATACAAGCTAGACATCATACGCAACATGCAACCACATATAATAGTGCCAAGTTAGAGCAAGCACCTGTGATGGTGGAGTAGGGGAGATGTGCTCATCATCTACACAGCTACGTTGACTCTCTAGCCTTGTGTTGTCTTGCGAATCTTGTTGGGAGGATGGCGGAGTAGAATCTGTAGAGAACCTCCGTTTCAGTTGCTCGGAAGGATCATCCAATGCCTTAACAATTTCCTTCAGCTTTATTGATTTTGCATTGTGAGGTCAAACCGACAAGAAAAAGGAATATAATTCGCTCTTCAGAACTCATTCATGCATGATACTGACGAACACTACTCTGATGAAAGGCAAAGTCATGATACAAGGATGGAATATGTACGAAAAAATGGATGACTTGACATATTCACACCTATGATGTGGTAACTAAGCAGAAGGCACTTCAACAAATTAGAAGCACTGCAAACTAGACACCATATGAAAGGTGCAATCAATATTACTCTGCCAAGTAAAACTGTCTCGTCATAGGTGGCGTTCATCAAACTAGAAGCAATACATGCTAGAAATCATATTCAAGATGCAAACCAATATCACACTGCCAACTTAAAGGTGTTCCATCATAAGTGACTGATGCAGGATACACAAGAAGAGTAGTTTCATGTAAGAACATGGTGTGATAGGCAGATATAGTATGTACCAAAAACAGGAAAGCGTGTCATATTCACACGTATCATGTGTAACCTAAGCAGATGCAGTTTAGACTAATTAGGAGTAATACAAGCTAGACACCATATGGAACATGCAACCAGATATCACACTGCCAAGTTAGAGCAAGCACCTTGGATTGTGGAGTAGGGGAGCGGAGACTTGGACCTTGTAATGCACTATCAGTACAAGGAGAATCGGTACAAATGCTCCATTTACATAGCTGCAGAGGACCACCATCATCACCTTCCTTACTCTTTTCCTTCCTCTTTCTTGATTTTGCCTTGTCAAGTCAAACCCACAAGAAAAAGGAATAAAATTTTCTCTTCAGAACTCATTGATGCATGATAATGACGAACACTGCTTTCATGTAAGGCAGCCGCATGATAGGATGATGGAATATGTATGAAAAATAGGATGGCGTGACATATTGACATGTATGATGTATAAAGTGTAAACTAATCACAAGGTGCTTGAACTTGTTAGAATCAATGCAAGCTAGAAACCATATGAAAGATGAAACCAATATCACTTTGCCAAATTAAAAGGGTGCCCTAACAAATGTATTTGACCAAATTAGAAGCAATACATGGAAAGATGCTAGAAATAATATGCAATATGCAACGAATAAAGGTGACTCATCGTAAGTGATTGATGCAGGATACAAAAGAGAGGTAGTTTCATGTAAGAACAAGGTTAACACATAGATGTAGTGAGTACCAAAAATTGGAAGACATGTCATATTCACAGGTATAATGTGTATACTAAGTAGATGCAGTTTACCCTAATTAGAAGCATTACAAGCTAGACATTGTGATGAGGACATCAATACAATTGTTACACCCACAGCCCCTGCTGCTATACATATTGGACCAATTACTAGAGCTCGTGCACGCCAACTAAATTACCAGGTACTTTCGTTTCTTGGTAATGATTCTAATGTTCATGAGAATATGATGCTGCCTAAATTGGATACATTTGTTTTGCTTACAAATGAAGGGCCTAGCTTGGAGAAGGATGAACATTGGAGCAAGAACAAGCATGGAGATGATGGCATGCGCAAGGGGAACAAGAACGGAGTTGCAAGTGATGATTTCAGGACATTGAAGCCACCATAATGGGTGCATGAAGCCTTGGACGAAATATACAAGATGCCACTTCATAAATTTCGTCCCGAGGCTATTTTAGGTGCTGCGTCACCTTATTATTGGGCCAGGCCCATGTAATTTCGAAATACATAAGTATAGGCTATTTTTAGAGTACGTATGTGTGGGGAAACAAGAGATAGGGTTGATTTCGGACCCCTCCACCAAGGGCCACGAAATTCCCCCCCTCTTCCACCATATATACAGCCCTTAGGGCATCGTTTAGACTTCGGGTTTTGTTTAGATTAAAAGTTCGCCATAGCTGCAACTTCGCGTACTTCGTTTGTGTTCAACAACCAGACAAAGGCGTCACAGAACCCCACCTTGATCAATAAAGCTTTCATCTTATATTCGCAATATCCAGATTGCAATCTCAGTTTCTTGCTTGTTCTTCGTTTGCTCGCAGGAAACAGAACCTCGTGGTCAGGTTGATCGTGCTCCGGCGTGGTAAATAACCTCTCGGAGTTGGTTTAGCGATTGCTAAGGCGCGACGTCCTCGCACGTTCGTAGTCGGATCGTCAAAGTCGACTGCCACCAAAGCGATATCCATCATCTCATCGAAAGACGGGACACCTTTGCCTCTATCAAGTGGTATCAGATTTCCAGGTTGCTCGGTGAGATTTTACAGTTTTTCGTAGTTTAGATCGAGTCTGTTCTTCATACCTACAGTCCACCAAAAAGCCAAAAAAAATTAGGGTTAGTTCATCATATCCGAACCAATCTGAGCCTTTGAATAATCTTTTTAGGGTTTTGCTTTGTTGAATTTGCGGTTGCATCGTCGTGTCTAGTTGCTAGTCTTAGCGTTAGTCTTTTAGAGTTTCGATTTCTGGTCATAAGTTGTCACGCCGCCACCGCACCATCATCATCGCCCCTGTCACCTACCACCACCGCTCCGAATCCGTATCCATATACCACCACCAATCTGTATCCATATACCACCACCGATCCATATCCATATACTACCACCGCTGCCATATACCACCACCGCTGCCATATACCACCACCATATATCCACCACCAATCCGAGTTCCTTGCATATTGGGTGTGTTTTTGAGATCCATCTAGATTCCGATTCGTGTTTCCTTGCCGGAGTCCGGAAACCACCCTCCGTTTAGGCCCAAAATTTTTTGAAAACGCATTTTTCGAAAAAAATTCTGGCTATCCTATTTTTAGGTGTTTCTGAGTGTTTTGAGACAGGTGCCATTATAGGAAGTTTTTTTTGACCCGTTTCCAGTTTTTGGGTCCGGGCAGTCGAAAAAACGAAAAAAAAAATTTGGTCGAAAAAATTTCGTGCCCATCCTGTCAGTTTGACCTAGGAAGAGTTTTGAGACACTCGCCATTGTAGTGATTTTTCGCAAAAAAAAAAGCAGCGCAAAAAAAAAGAGCGAAAAAAAAGAGCGAAAAAAATATTGCAGAGTGTGCTTTTTCCTTGTTTACGTGCAGCGCCGTGATTTTGTTAGTGTTCTAGGCTCGCGTCTCTAGCACGGTCTAGCCTAGGACCAGCACAGTACCGTCGCTGAGCGTTTATTCAACTTTGCATCTCTGAACTGATTATTGCTGACCCTTTTTGCTACCATATTATAAGCCTTCCCAGCTCCACATACATCTACGTCGTGCGTTTGACTCTCCCTGGTAATCGCTCTATCCAAGCTTTGAGAGTTTTGACTACAACGGTTGTCGATCACCGCCTGCTGCTGGGTAAGAACTGGTAAGAATTTGAGTTTTGCTTGACGGGTTTGTGATACACCACCACCACTTCTTAGTAGTCTGTAGGATCATATTCTTGTGTGTTTCTATTTGCTGCTAACCATGGTAGGATCACAAGCCGATGAGACTGATTGGGAGAACCTGACGAACAAATAGCTACATGATAAATTTCAGCAAATGATGAGTGGACAGGTGCAAGATGTGCTAAACAGATTTGACGAGGCCATGGAGAAGATAGATGGCATGGAGAAGACGTTCGAAACAAAGCTTGATAGCAAGTTTAATGGATTGCTCGCGCGTTTACCACCACCACTGCCGGCTGCACCTATCGCACCTCTCTAACACCAACAACAACGCATCCTTCCGAATCAGTATGGACGAGCGAAGCGTGTTCCTATTGAGGATGGCCAAACTTCTGGTGCTGCTGTTCCTGTTATTGATGCTTCTTTGGCTCCTGCTACTGCTGCTGCTGGTACCCAGGAGGATGATGAGTATGCGGGCGATTATGAGGATGAGGTTGATCAAAATCAAAACTACGTGCACCCACCAGCACCACCACCAGCAGGTCGACCTCGGGTATATATTCGTAATGGTAGGCCTGCACCACCACCTCAGGTATGAGATGATGTGCATATTCCTAAACTGAAATTGAATATTCCACCATCTGAGGGTAGATATGTTCCTGATATATATCTTACTTGGGAGTTAGAAACTGAACAACATTTTACATGTTTACAATATCCCGAGGAGAGAAGGGTTGCTGCTGCTGTTTGTGCTTTCACTAGTTTTGCATGTGTATGGTGGTCTGAACATTGTAGATTATATCCTATTCCAACTACTTGGGCTGCTTTGAAAACTGCTATGCGTACGCGTTGGGTTCCACCAAATTATCAACGTGAATTGCTTCAAAAATTGCAGCGTTTAAGACAAGGGAAAAATTCTGTAGAAGAATATTATCAGGAATTACAAACTGGCATGATTAGATGTGGTATTGTTGAGGAGAATGAAGCTATGCTTGCACGTTTTCTGGGTGGATTAAATAGAGAGATTCAGACCATTCTAGACTATAAGGAGTATACTAATATCACTCGTTTATTCCATCTTGCTTGTAAAGCTGAACGTGAAGTGCAGGATCGACAAGCATTGGCGCGATCTAACTTTTCTGCAGGCCGACCTTCATCATGGACACCGCGTGCATCTTCTACTGCAACTGCAACTGCACCTCAATCAGGTGCCTCCTCCAGTCGTGATACAAGAAAATAGGCACAACCACCATTATCTGCCAAGAGCGCACCTGCTGGGCCTGCACAGAGTTCTTCTTCTTCCATGGCATCAACAGGGCACACAAGTGATATTATTTGTCGTCGTTGTAAGGGAGGAGGTCATTATGCGAGAGAATGCAAATCTCCACGTGTGATGATTGCTACCGCAGATGGTGGATATGAGTCCGCTAGTGACTATGATGAGGAGACTTTGGCTCTTATTACACGTGAAGAACATGGTGGAGATGATTCTGATCATGAGACGCAATACATGGCTCCTGAAGACGCTGAAAGGTATGAATGTTTAGTTGCTCAACGTGTTTTGAGTGTGCAGGTCACACAAGCTGAGCAAAATCAGAGGCACAATTTGTTCCATACCAAGGGAGTTGTGAAGGAACGTTCTGTGCGCGTCATAATAGACGGAGGGAGCTGCAACAACTTGGCTAGCATGGAGATGGTGGAGAAGCTTTCTCTCACCACAAGACCACATCCACATCCTTACTACATCCAATGGTTCAACAACAGCGGCAAGGTTAAGGTAACACGTACTGTTCATGTGCATTTTAGTATCTCTACATATGCTGATTATGTTGATTGTGATGTGGTACCTATGCAAGCATGTTCCTTATTACTTGGTAGACCATGGCAATTTGATAAAAACTCTGTACACCATGGTAGAAACAATCACTATACTCTTGTTCATAAGGATAAAAATATTACTTTGCTTCCAATGACTCCTGATTCCATTTTGAAAGATGATATTAATAGAGCCAATAAAGCAAAACAGGAGAAGAATAAGAGTGAAAATCAGATTGTGGCAAAAGAATTTGAACAACAAATGAAGCCTAATAATAAACCATCTAGTGTTGCTTCTGAAATTAAATTGAAAAGTGCATGTTTATTTGCCACCAAATCTGATATTGATGAGCTAGATTTCAGCAAATCTGTTTGCTATGCTTTTGTGTGCAAAGAGGCATTATTTTCATTCGAGGACGTGCCTTCCTCTTTGCCTCCTGCTGTCACTAACATTTTGCAGGAGTTCGCTGACGTCTTTCCACAAGACGTGCCACCGGGATTACCGCCTATTCGAGGGATTGAGCATCAGATTGACTTAATTCCCGGTGCTTCACTGCCAAACCGTGCACCATACCGTATCAATCCAGAGGAGACGAAGGAGATTATGCGTCAAGTACAAGAGCTTCTCGACAAAGGTTATATACGCGAATCCCTTAGTCCTTGTGTTGTTCCTATTATTCTAGTGCCGAAAAAGGATGGAACATCACGTATGTGTGTTGATTGTAGAGGCATTAATAAAATTACTATTCGTTATCGTCATCCTATTCCTAGGCTCGATGATATGCTTGATGAATTGAGTGGCTCTACAATATTCTGCAAAGTTGATTTGCGTAGTGGATACCATCAAATTCGTATGAAATTGGGAGATGAATGGAAAACAGCATTTAAAACTAAGTTTGGATTATATGAGTGGTTAGTCATGCCTTTTGGGTTAACTAATGCACCTAGTACTTTCATGTGATTAATGAACGAAGTTTTACGTGCTTTCATTGGACGATTTGTGGTAGTTTACTTTGATGACATATTGATTTATAGCAGATCTTTGGAAGAACATTTGGAACATTTACGTGCTGTTTTTATTGCTCTACGTGATGCACGTTTGTTTGGTAACCTTGGGAAGTGCACCTTTTGCACCGACCAAGTATCTTTTCTTGGCTATGTTGTTACTCCACAGGGAATTGAAGTTGATAAAGCCAGGATTGAAGCTATTGAGAGTTGGCCGCAGCCCAAAACGGTCACACAAGTGAGGAGTTTTCTTGGCCTCGCTGGATTCTATAGGCGTTTTGTGAGAGATTTCAGGACCATTGCTGCACCTCTCAATGAGCTTACAAAGAAAGATGTGCCTTTTCTTTGGGGTACCGCACAAGAAGAAGCCTTCTCGGTATTGAAAGATAAGTTGACACATGCTCCTTTACTCCAACTTCCTAATTTTAATAAGACTTTTGAGCTTGAATGTGATGCTAGTGGAATTGGATTAGGCGGTGTGTTATTACAAGATGGCAAACCTGTTGCATACTTTTCTGAAAAATTGAGTGGGCCTAGTCTGAATTATTCTACTTATGATAAAGAATTATATGCTCTTGTTCGGACTTTAGAAACATGGCAACATTATTTATGGCCCAAAGAATTTGTTATACATTCTGATCATAAATCTTTGAAACGTATTAAAAGTCAAGCTAAACTGAATCGTAGACATGCTAAATGGGTTGAATTCATTGAGACTTTTCCTTATGTCATTAAACACAAGAAGGGACAAGAAAATGTTATTGCTGATGCATTGTCTCGCCGCTATACTATGCTTTCACAACTTGACTTCAAAATATTTGGTTTGGAGACAATCAAAGATCAATATGTGCATGATGCTGATTTTAAAGATGTAATGCAGAATTGTAAAGAAGGAAGAATGTGGAACAAGTTCGTCATTAACGATGGATTTGTGTTTCGTGCTAACAAGCTATGCATTCCAGCTAGCTCCGTTCGTCTTTTGTTGTTGCAGGAGGCGCATGGAGGAGGATTAATGGGACACTTTGGCGTGAAGAAGACGGAGGACGTACTTGCTACACATTTCTTTTGGCCAAAGATGAGACGGGATGTTGAGCATTTTATTGCTCGCTGCACTACATGTCAAAAAGCTAAGTCACGACTCAATCCTCATGGTTTATATATGCCTTTGCCTGTACCTAGTGTTCCTTGGGAGCATATATCTATGGACTTTGTTTTAGGTTTACCTCGAACAAAGAAGGGGAGGGATAGCATATTTGTTGTCGTGGATAGATTCTCGAAAATGGCACACTTTATACCATGTCATAAAAGCGATGATGCTGTTAATGTTGCTGATTTGTT
This sequence comes from Triticum aestivum, assembly GCF_018294505.1. Classification (NCBI taxonomy): domain Eukaryota; kingdom Viridiplantae; phylum Streptophyta; class Magnoliopsida; order Poales; family Poaceae; genus Triticum; species Triticum aestivum. The sequence continues at coordinate 253,875,796 of NC_057803.1, forward strand.
CTTTCGTGAAATTATTCGCTTGCATGGTGTGCCAAATACTATTTTTTCAGATCGTGATACTAAATTTCTTAGCCACTTTTGGAGATGTTTATGGGCTAAGTTGGGGACTAAACTTCTTTTTAGTACTACTTGTCACCCCTAAACTGATGGACAAACTGAAGTAGTCAATAGAATGTTGTCTACTATGCTTAGGGCTGTTTTGAAGAATAATAAGAAAATGTGGGAGGAATGCTTGCCTCATATTGAATTTGCTTATAATCGTTCATTGCATTCTACTACTAAGATGTGCCCTTTTGAAGTTGTGTATGGTTTCCTACCTCGTGCACCTATTGATTTGTTGCCTCTTCCATCTTCGGAGAAGGTTAATTTTGATGCTAAACAACATGCTGAATTGATTTTAAACATGCATGAGTTAACTAAGGAAAACATTAAGCGTATGAATGCTAAATATAAACTTGCTGGAGATAAGGGTAGAAAACATGTTGTGTTTGCACCTGGAGATCTTGTTTGGTTACATTTGCGTAAGGATAGATTTCCTGATTTGCGCAAATCAAAGTTAATGCCACGTGCTGATGGTCCCTTTAAGGTGTTAGAGAATATAAATGATAATGCATATAAACTTGAGCTGCCTGCAGATTTTGGGGTTAGTCCCACTTTTAACATTGCAGATTTGAAGCCTTATTTGGGTGAGGAAAATGAACTTCCGTCGAGGACGACTTCATTTCAAGAAGGGGAGGTTGATGAGGACATCAATACAATTGTTACACCCACAGCCCCTGCTGCTATACATACTGGACCAATTACTAGAGCTCGTGCACGCCAACTAAATTACCAGGTACTTTCATTTCTTGGTAATGATTCTAATGTTCATGAGAATATGATGCTGCCTAAATTGGATACATTTGTTTTGCTTACAAATGAAGGGCCTAGCTTGGAGAAGGATGAACATTGGAGCAAGAACAAGCATGGAGATGATGGCATGCGCAAGGGGAACAAGAACGGAGTTACAAGTGATGATTTCAGGACTTTGAAGCCACCATAATGGGTGCATGAAGCCTTGGACGAAATATACAAGATGTCACTTCATAAATTTCGTCCCGAGGCTATTTTAGGTGCTGCGTCACCTTATTATTGGGCCAGGCCCATGTAATTTCGAAATACATAAGTATAGGCTATTTTTAGAGTACGTATGTGTGGGGAAACAAGAGATAGGGTTGATTTCGGACCCCTCCACTAAGGGCCACGAAATTCCCCCCTCTTCCTCCATATATACAGCCCTTAGGGCATCGTTCAGACTTCGGGTTTTGTTTAGATTAAAAGTTCGCCATAGCTGCAACTTCGTGTACTTCGTTTGTGTTCAACGACCAGACAAAGGCGTCACAGAACCCCACCTTGATCAATAAAGCTTTCATCTTATATTCGCAATATCCAGATTGCAATCTCAGTTTCTTGCTTGTTCTTCGTTTGCTCGCAGGAAACAGACCCTCGTGGTCAGGTTGATCGTTCTCCGGCGTGGTCAATAACCTCTCGGAGTTGGTTTAGCGATTGCTAAGGCACGACGTCCTCGCACGTTCGTAGTCGGATCGTCAAAGTCTACTGCCAGCAAAGCGATATCCATCATCTCATCGAAAGACGGGACACCTTTGCCTCTATCACATTGTATGCAATATACAACCACATATCACACTACGAAGTTAGAGCAAGCACCTGTGATGGTGGTGTGGGGGAATTGCAGTCATCAACTAGACAGCTACGTTGACTATCTTCATTTAGCCTTGCTGTTTCTTGAGAATCATGTGGGGAGGATGACACTGCACTCTTTAAACGAGTATGGCGTCTCACAGTAACCCACTCGGGTGACTGTCTCATCATAATTAATTGACAAGGGATACAAAAGAGCATTAGTTTGATGTACGAACATGGTTAATAGACATATGTAGTATGTATCAAAAACAGGAAGGCATGTCATTATCAAAGGTATAATGTGTAAAGTAAGCAGATGCAATTTAACCAAATTGGAAGCAATACAAGCTAGAAACCATATGCAACATGCAACCACATTTGATAGCGCGAAGTTAAAGCAAGCACCTGGGATTGTTGTGGGTGTCAACTGATATCATCAACTACAGAGCTACGTTTACTTTCTCCAACTGCTGACACTGCATCCTTTAGAGCGTTGAAAAGCTTAGTGCTTATCTTCGAAATACACTTTCTGCTGGCAGTGTTGTAAGGTTTGCACGAATAAAGGATGAGGAGTACCTCTTTCTGCTGGCAGTGTTGTGTCCTCCTTGTGTTTTTCCAATGATCTTCTTGTGGTTTGCTTGAAACGAGAAGTTGTGGAAGACGGTGCAGCCTTGGACAAACCCATGGCCAAGTTGTTGAGTATGGTGCGGTGCCCGTCTGTCGGCGACGAGGAAGCAGATCCGAGGCGATGAACAACGGCGTAGCAAGAACAACTCCAGTGCGATGGACGGTTGTGACAGTGGAGCGGCAGCAGTGAGGCGCAGGACGGCGTGGTCGGAGTAGTTCTGGTACGGCGCACGTCGGCGTCGGTGTCGTGGAGGCATCTCTACCTCGGCTTCAGCTGCTAAGTCCTTGAGGGCGTTGCGGTTGCGTTGGACGATGACGTCGGGGTACCGGCTCCGGCGTGATGGAGGAGGGCGACAGTGGATTGGGTGCTATGGGGTGGAGGACGGAGGAGGCTGGGGTTTCACGGCTAGTGGAGAGGGCGTTTTGGCGCCCATGGAGTATGAATGGGGAAATAGAGGGAGGCGGGGAACTTAAGGGGGAACAATGTTTCGGTTTGGGACACGCTTGTTTGAAATTTGGGGAATGTTTCAAACTTTGCCCCCATCTAAAATTTCAAACATATTGCGGGTTGGGGGTAGGACAGTAATCTCAGGTGTCCTAAATGTGGGCAGGATAGATTTCGGCCGAGCGCATGGGTGTTTAGGCGCCAACGGCGTATGAATGCCTCTCGGAGGCGGTTGAGACTGGCATCTTCTTGAAGTTACAAACCTACCCTGGTTTAGACCTTTGGACATCGGGCCGATAGGCTACACGGGCCAGAGTCAGGACAGTAATATCCTACCACCAAACATTAGTCTCGCATGGTTTCGGGTGACCAGAGGCCTATTTGGCGTTTCGTTCAATATTTGGGAGCAGAAGCATTAACGTTTTCGGTTCTCTTGAATTGAACATTCAAGATTTGTCAAACTTCACAAATCTTTACTCTTGAAAATCATAAAGCTATGATTATTTTGGAATGGAGGTGGTACATTTCAATATACATTGTACACGAGTATATATCAAAAAATATGCAACTTATCTCAGTTCATGCATGGTTCCAAATATAATATCCTTGGTTGCAAAAAAAAAAGTTAGACATGCGTATGAATATATATAGCATGTTCAAACGCACAACAAAGATTGATGCCCCCCTTTACATCTGATTTACAAATGCCATTATCTCGGGTTCAAATAGATGAATGCACTTCCCATGAATTCGAATCTTCGAAACCCTCTTTATGTTGAATTCGACATGTATTCTATTTCATAGCTAGCAATTTGGAATGTATCCATGCAAGTGACAAATGTATAAAGTGCTTCACACTAACAACATGGAGTGCACTAACTAATGTTTATATATGAAGTGCAAAAGCATCCATTGCCTGTATTTCAAACTGCTCTCACTCTATGGATCGATAATATGAAATAAACACATGCACATGCTAGAATTCAATAGAGTATGGGTGTCTGATAGACCGATTTTCTTCCATACGCAATTTTCAAAATTCATGATCTCATCCAAAAATAATAATGCCATTTATATTTTAATTTAATGCGTAGAACCGCCTTTTACACGTAGATGCACTAATAGAGGCGGAGGTGTCCCGTCTTTCGATGAGATGGTGGATTTCGCTTTGGTGGAAGTCGACTTTGACGACCCGACTACGAACGTGCGAGGACGCCGCGCCTTAGCAATCGCTAAACCAACTCCGAGAGGTTATTGACCACGCCGGAGCACGATCAACCTGACCACGAGGGTCTGTTTCCTGCGAGCAAACGAAGATCAAGCAAGAAACTAAGATTGCAATCTGGATATTGCGAATATAAGATGAAAGCTTTATTGATCAAGGTGGGGTTCTGTGACGCCTTTGTCTGGTCGTTGAACACAAACGAAGTACGCGAAGTTGCAGCTATGGCAAACTTTTAATCTAAACAAAACCCAAGGAAAAGCTACTAGATGGATCTACTTATATAGGAGCAAGGGGTGGCGGCCAAGGAGGTGGGAGGACGTCCCAAGGCAGCCTAAAACTAAATCTAGGTCGTACAAGGCCAATGGGCCCAAGTGGAGTTGATGTAACACCTTTGGACTTGTAGTTTGACTCGGATTCTGCTGCAGCATCAGATTGTTTCGTCCACAACTCAACGCTCCGGACGAATTTGAAGGTGATTCCAATTGGGTTGGAAAGTGCACGAAATCTAGTTTTCAACAAAAAAAGAATCACCCAATTCGGAGTCCGTATGAAAATCTTGTATGCGTTTTGAGTCAGGTATGTCTGTGCAGTCCGAATCTGAATCCAGAACGTGAGAGACTTGGACTCTATCTTCTCTTGGGCCAAAAGTGACGTGAGAGAACTTTTTGGACAGCAAATAAACATCTCTTTGATGAGGACATGACTACCTTGGATATGACCAAAAATATTGCATATATGCATATTTGTCAGGTGATTTCTAGTGCAAACTATTCAATAATCTATTTACGTTATCCAGAACAAAAATACTTCACACACTTTTGTGTTTTGTCTAATTGCAGGTGTATGGGACATTTGTACAATCCACATATGAAGATAAGGAAGAAAGAGATGTTTATTTGCTGTCCAAAAAGTTCTCTCACGTCACTTTTGGCCCAAGAGAAGATAGAGTCCAAGTCTCTCACGTTCTGGATTCAGATTCGGACTGCACAGACACACCTGACTCAAAACGCACACAAGTTTTTTTCATACGGACTCCGAATTGGTTGATTCTTTTTTTGTTGGAAACTAGATTTCGTGCACTTTCCAACCCAATTGGAATCACCTTCAAATTCGTCCGGAGCGTTGAGTTGTGGACGAAACAATCTGGTGCTGCAGCAGAATCTGAGTCAAACTACAAGTCCAAAGGTGTTACATCACCTCCACTTGGGCCCATTGGCCTTGTACGACCTAGATTTAGTTTTAGGCTGCCTTGGGACGTCCTCCCACCTCCTTGGCCGCCACCCATTGCTCCTATATAAGTAGATCCATCTAGTAGCTTTTCCTTGGGATTTGTTTAGTTAAAAGTTAGCCATTGCAACTTCGTGTACTTCGTTTGTGTCCAACGACCAGACCAAGACCGCTTACGGATCCCCATATTTATCAAAACTTCATATATACTCGCAATATTCAGATTGCTTTTGTCATATTCTTGCTTGTTCTTCGATTGCTTGCAGGAATAGACCTTCGTGGTCAGGTTGATCGTGCTTCCGGCGTGGTCAATAACCTCAGGAGATTGGTTTAGCCATTGCTAAGGCGCAACTCCGTGCACGTTTGTAGTCGGATCGTCAAAGTCGTCTCCACCAAATCGATAGTTATCATCTCATCGAAAGATCGGGACACCCCGCCTCTATCAAGTGGTATCAGTTTTCAGGTTGCTCGGTGAGAATATCCAGTTTTTCTTAGATTAGATTTATTTTCTTACCTATTGTCCAAGAAAAAGCCACACACAAAAAAAGTTAGATCTGTTCATCCTTTATCCAAGCCAGTCTGAGCCTTTGCAATTTTCTATTCATTGCTTGCATAGTTGAATTATCGGTTGCATCGTCGTGTCAGTTGCTGGTCTTAGCGTCTAGTTCCTTTAGAGTTTCGAGTTCTGTTCACATTAGTCACGCCGCCGCTGCATCATTATCCCTTCCGCTGTCCACCATCCCATCTATTAATTTCCACCACGTGCTACGCACTGTTCATTGTCATAATCATAGTTGAGGTTATTCACATCTTCGCCTGATCCAATCTGCACCTTATCTAGTTTGTCTTGGAAAGAAAAAAAAAGAAAGAGAAAAAAGGAAAGAAAAAAAAAAGAAAAAGAGAGAGAAGAAAAAGAAAAAAAAAGCGTGAGAAAAAAAAAGAGAGAAAAAAAATTGGATCTATCTAGAATCAATCTCGTACCTGAATTCGGATTGGAATCTGTTTTGCGCACTGTTCAGTAAAATAGGTGTATCTTCCTCATACGAAGTCAGTTTTGGCTCCGTGAGTACTCAAATTGAAGATAGCGACGAGCCGCATCTAAATAGTTACAGAAGCTAGTTCAATATTTGACACCTCAAAATCGGCTTCTAAATAGGTCTTTTTGCCCTCCGAAGTTCGTGAACACAACTTGTTCCAATTTTTCAGGCCAGTTTTAGAATTTCTTTGACTCCTCATATCAACTCGGAATTGAGTGATTCTTTTTGCATTGGAAAGCTTGAGTTAATAGCATTCTTTGAAAGAATTTATCAAAAAATTGTCTCAAACTTTTCAAGAGGAAAGTTGGAGAGAGAGTTGTTGTATATCCTGCTTGGCAGTTGTTTTTCATCATTATCTTCACTGCCGTTGTGATCTTCACTTATATCTTGCTGTCAAGAGCTACTTAGTATCCTTCATTGATGCTAGTTGTGCTATGTCGTGACCTCATTAGTGTTCTAGGCTCGCGTCTCTAGTCCGGTCTAGCCTAGGACCAGCACAGTACCGTCGTTGAGCGTTTATTCAACATTGCATCTTTGAATTGATTATTGCTAATCTTTTGCTACCATATATAGCCAACCCAGCTCCACATATTTCTACACCGTGTATACGTACGCTCCCCTGGCAATCGCTTTACTCAATATTCGGAGTTACTTGACACCGCTGGTTGCCGATCACCGCCTGCTGCATGGTAAGAACTTGTAAGACATTGATATTTGCTTTACTGTGAGCGTTTTACCACCACATCCTAGTAGTTATAGGAACATCATTTTTGGGTTTTGTTTCTTGTTCTACTAATCATGATAGGATCCAAAGTCAATTCATGGGCTTTGTCGATCGCGGGAGACGTGCCACCACCTTTGCAAATACCACAACCGTCACGAGAGGTGCACAAACATCCAAATGCACATGATCAGGTTAATGTATCTATACCACCATTTAATGGCCGTTTTAAACCTGCTTTATATATTGAATGGGAGTTCGACATAAAAAATATATTTGCTTCCCATAATTTCGATGAACATAAAAAGGTTAAGGTTGCGGTTGGTTCTTTCACTGGTTATGCTATGGTTTGGTGGAGTGAATATTGTCGGTTACACCCTGATTATATACCTACTACTTGGGATGATTTGAAACTTGCCATGCGACATACTTTCGTCCCTGCTTATTATACTCGTGACATGATTAAGAAGTTGCAACACTTAAAACAAGGTAGTGAAACTGTAACAAAATATTATGATGATTTACAAACTACCTTGTTGCATTCCTCTTTAGAAGAAAGTGAAGATGATTTTATGGATAGATTTTGGGGAGGATTAAACCGTGATATTCAAGAGATACTAATTCATGAAGAGTGTTATCCTATGGAACATTTGTTTCATCTTGCTTGCAAAGCTGAACAGGAAATAAAACGACGTGTTGGCCACAAGGAGAACAAGCGCACGGTGCACATTCCAAGAGTTGATATGATTGTTCCTTCAACTACTAGGCATACTATGACAACCACATCCGTTGTTGTCAGGACTACATCACCTCCACCATGTGACACATCGCCCCCGAGAGTGGCTACATCATCTGAGTTGATCATAAGAGGTAATGACAAAGGTATTGATCTTCCATCTCTACATGAGAATGATGAATGCCTTGTCAATTTAAATGCACCATCTGATGAGCAACACACTACTTTGATCACACCACCCATTTTAGAGGACTACATTGATAATTTGACTTTGCCATGTGATCAAACAACTGAAGTACCAACAATTTTGAGTGCACCCATTGAATTAACTATTGATGCAAAAGAACCAATGTTTAATCATTTTGATATGACCTCTAATCTTGGTGATGATTCTGTGTTGAATGACTTATTGCATGTTTGCTTATTTAAGCATGTTGTAGCATGTAAATTTGATGCAAGTAAGGTTTATTCACCAATGCTGGGATGGTTTAATGATGAACATTGTCAATCTTTTGAAATGAATAAGAGCTTCACTTATATGTGCAAACTGAGTTGCAATATTTTCATGCCTTCTACTTCTTGTGCTAATTTTTTGGCTTTAGATTTTATGAACTATGCAAGTTACTCATCTATTCATGTGTCATATATGCAAAAATCAAGGGAAGTAAAAATGGATGACATATACATATACAACATGTACACCTTGTCTCTTTTGTTAGCCACATTTCAGATTAAGCAACGCCGAGGACGGCTTTATTTTCAAGAAGGGGAGGATGATGAGGACATGACTACCTTGGATATGACCAAAAATATTGCATATATGCATATTTGTCAGGTGATTTCTAGTGCAAACTATTCAATAATCTATTTACGTTATCCAGAACAAAAATACTTCACACACTTTTGTGTTTTGTCTAATTGCAGGTGTATGGGACATTTGTACAATCCACATATGAAGATAAGGAAGAAAGAGATGTTTATTTGCTGTCCAAAAAGTTCTCTCACGTCACTTTTGGCCCAAGAGAAGATAGAGTCCAAGTCTCTCACGTTCTGGATTCAGATTCGGACTGCACAGACACACCTGACTCAAAACGCACACAAGTTTTTCATACGGACTCCGAATTGGTTGATTCTTTTTTTGTTGGAAACTAGATTTCGTGCACTTTCCAACCCAATTGGAATCACCTTCAAATTCGTCCGGAGCGTTGAGTTGTGGACGAAACAATCTGGTGCTGCAGCAGAATCTGAGTCAAACTACAAGTCCAAAGGTGTTACATCACCTCCACTTGGGCCCATTGGCCTTGTACGACCTAGATTTAGTTTTAGGCTGCCTTGGGACGTCCTCCCACCTCCTTGGCCGCCACCCATTGCTCCTATATAAGTAGATCCATCTAGTAGCTTTTCCTTGGGATTTGTTTAGTTAAAAGTTAGCCATTGCAACTTCGTGTACTTCGTTTGTGTCCAACGACCAGACCAAGACCGCTTACGGATCCCCATATTTATCAAAACTTCATATATACTCGCAATATTCAGATTGCTTTTGTCATATTCTTGCTTGTTCTTCGATTGCTTGCAGGAATAGACCTTCGTGGTCAGGTTGATCGTGCTTCCGGCGTGGTCAATAACCTCAGGAGATTGGTTTAGCCATTGCTAAGGCGCAACGCCGTGCACGTTTGTAGTCGGATCGTCAAAGTCGTCTCCACCAAATCGATAGTTATCATCTCATCGAAAGATCGGGACACCCCGCCTCTATCACTCTTTCTTCCTTATCTTCATATGTGGATTGTACAAATGTCCCATACACCTGCAATTAGACAAAACACAAAAGTGTGTGAAGTATTTTTGTTCTGGATAACATAAATAGATTATTGAATAGTTTGCACTAGAAATCAGCTGACAAATATGCATATATGCAATATTTTTGGTCATATCCAAGGTAGTCATGTCCTCATCATGCACTATGCCTCGGCCCATTCTCACAAACGCGCTATATATCTCTCTATCTACCGCATAAGTGCAAACACTTTATATGCATCGACATTTCTCTTTCACACATGCTCATAATCTCTCTCGGGGTGTCGGGGAGTCTCACGCACATGCTCTCTCTGTATCTCTCTCCCTTTCTGACTACTATGTACCACTCTTTTCACTAATCTCAGTTGGAAAACACTATTTCTCTCACATGCATATATACACATGCACGGTCTCTACTAGCCCTCTATAGGCATATATATATGTGTGTGTGTGTGTGTGTATATATATATATGTGTGTGTGTGTGTGTGTGTGGGCCTACGTGTCTCCCACACGCACATTACCTTTAGGCCTCTCTCGCACACATTGCCCCCCTAGACACATCTTTCTCTTAGTAGTTGGCAGATATGATTCCATCATATCATTCGGTAGGATATCCCTGACTGTTAGGCTGGATGGTAATACAAGGCAAAGTTTTACCCTAGTTCGAACCCTTGCAGTTGAGGAAAAATCCAACTCCTGGTACTGTATATTAGTGATAGGGGTGTGTACAAAGTACACGTGAATACCAGGCATTGTGCGTGTGTGTATACTATCGACGAACTAGTCACCAAGATTCTATAACATACTGGGGCCTAGGGTTACAAATCATATATAGTCGGCTTATCACCAGTGGGGATAGAGTCCTCCGCTTCTCTGGTAGCTAGCTTCGTGTTGTATGACGAGTCCTCCACATGGGTCTTCGTATAACGCGTCTCGATCCAATGATAGAGGCGGAGGTGTCCCGTCTTTCGATGAGATGATGGATTTCGCTTTGGTGGAAGTCGACTTTGTCGATCCGACTACGAACGTGCGAGGACGTCGCGCCTTAGCAATCGCTAAACCAACTCCGAGAGGTTATTGACCACGCCGGAGCACGATCAACCTGACCACGAGGGTCTGTTTCCTGCGAGCAAACGAAGAACAAGCAAGAAACTGAGATTGCAATCTGGATATTGCCAATATAAGATGAAAGCTTTATTGATCAAGGTGGGGTTCTGTGACGCCTTTGTCTGGTCGTTGAACACAAACGAAGTACGCGAAGTTGCAGCTATGGCGAACTTTTAATCTAAACAAAACCCAAAGTCTAAACGATGCCCTAAGGGCTGTATATATGGAGGAAGAGGGGGGGGAATTTCGTGGCCCTTGGTGGAGGGGTCCGAAATCAACCCTATCTCTTGTTTCCCCACACATACGGACTCTAAAAATAGCCTATACTTATGTATTTCGAAATTACATGGGCCTGGCCCAATAATAAGGTGACGCAGCACCTAAAATAGCCTCGGGACGAAATTTATGAAGTGGCATCTTGTATATTTCGTCCAAGGCTTCATGCACCCATTATGGTGGCTTCAAAGTCCTGAAATCATCACTTGTAACTCCGTTCTTGTTCCCTTGCGCATGCCATCATCTCCATGCTTGTTCTTGCTCCAATGTTCATCCTTCTCCAAGCTAGGCCCTTCATTTGTAAGCAAAACAAATGTATCCAATTTAGGCAGCATCATATTCTCATGAACATTAGAATCATTACCAAGAAACGAAAGTACCTGGTAATTTAGTTGGCGTGCACGAGCTCTAGTAATTGGTCCAGTATGTATAGCAGCAGGGGCTGTGGGTGTAACAATTGTATTGATGTCCTCATCATCCTCCCCTTCTTGAAATGAAGTCGTCCTCGACGGAAGTTCATCTTCCTCACCCAAATAAGGCTTCAAATCTGCAATGTTAAAAGTGGGACTAACCCCAAAATCTGCAGGCAGCTCAAGTTTATATGCATTATCATTTATTTTCTCTAACACCTTAAAGGGACCATCAGCACGTGGCATTAACTTTGATTTGCGCAAATCAGGAAATCTATCCTTACGCAAATGTAACCAAACAAGATCTCCAGGTGCAAACACAACATGTTTTCTACCCTTATCTCCAGCAAGTTTATATTTAGCATTCATGCGCTCAATGTTTTCCTTAGTTAACTCATGCATTTTTAAAATCAATTCAGCACGTTGTTTAGCATCAAAATTAACCTTCTCCGAAGATGGAAGAGGCAACAAATCAATAGGTGCACGAGGTAGGAAACCATACACAACTTCAAAAGGGCACATCTTAGTAGTAGAATGCAATGAACGATTATAAGCAAATTCAATATGAGGCAAGCATTCCTCCCACATTTTCTTATTATTCTTCAAAACAGCCCTAAGCATAGTAGACAACGTTCTATTGACTACTTCAGTTTGTCCATCAGTTTGGGGGTGACAAGTAGTACTAAAAAGCAGTTTAGTCCCCAACTTAGCCCATAAACATCTCCAAAAGTGGCTAAGAAATTTAGTATCACGATCTGAAACAATAGTATTTGGCACACCATGCAAGCGAATAATTTCACGAAAGAACAAATCAGCAACATTAACAGCATCATCGCTTTTATGACATGGTATAAAGTGTGCCATTTTCGAGAATCTATCCACGACAACAAATATGCTATCCCTCCCCTTCTTTGTTCGAGGTAAACCTAAAACAAAGTCCATAGATATATCCTCCCAAGGAACACTAGGTACAGGCAAAGGCATATATAAACCATGAGGATTGAGTCGTGACTTAGCTTTTTGACATGTAGTGCATCGAGCAATAAAACGCTCAACATCCCGTCTCATCTTTGGCCAAAAGAAATGTGTAGCAAGTACGTCCTCCGTCTTCTTCACGCCAAAGTGTCCCATTAATCCTCCTCCATGCGCCTCCTGCAACAACAAAAGACGAACGGAGCTAGCTGGAATGCATAGCTTGTTAGCACGAAACACAAATCCATCGTTAACGACAAACTTGTTCCACATTCTTCCTTCTTTACAATTCTGCATTACATCTTTAAAATCAGCATCATGCACATATTGATCTTTGATGGTCTCCAAACCAAATATTTTGAAGTCAAGTTGTGAAAGCATAGTATAGCGACGAGACAATGCATCAGCAATAACATTTTCTTTTCCCTTCTTGTGTTTAATGACATAAGGGAAAGTCTCAATGAATTCAACCCATTTAGCATGTCTACGATTCAGTTTAGCTTGACTTTTAATATGTTTCAAAGATTCATGATCAGAATGTATAACAAATTCTTTGGGCCATAAATAATGTTGCCATGTTTCTAAAGTCCGAACAAGAGCATATAATTCTTTATCATAAGTAGAATAATTCAGACTAGGCCCACTCAATTTTTCAGAAAAGTATGCAACAGGTTTGCCATCTTGTAATAACACACCTCCTAATCCAATTCCACTAGCATCACATTCAAGCTCAAAAGTCTTATTAAAATCAGGAAGTTGGAGTAAAGGAGCATGTGTCAACTTATCTTTCAATACCGTGAAGGCTTCTTCCTGTGCGGTACCCCAAACAAAAGGCACATCCTTCTTTGTAAGCTCATTGAGAGGTGCAGCAATGGTGCTGAAATCTCTCACAAAACGCCTATAGAATCCAGCGAGGCCAAGAAAACTCCTCACTTGTGTGACCGTTTTGGGCTGCGGCCAACTCTCAATAGCTTCAATCTTGGCTTTATCAACTTCAATTCCCTGTGGAGTAACAACATAGCCAAGAAAAGATACTCGGTCGGTGCAAAAGGTGCACTTCCCAAGGTTACCAAACAAACGTGCATCACGTAGAGCAATAAAAACAGCACGTAAATGTTCCAAATGTTCTTCCAAAGATCTGCTATAAATCAATATGTCATCAAAGTAAACTACCACAAATCGTCCAATGAAAGCACGTAAAACTTCGTTCATTAATCTCATGAAAGTACTAGGTGCATTAGTTAACCCAAAAGGCATGACTAACCACTCATATAATCCAAACTTAGTTTTAAATGCTGTTTTCCATTCATCTCCCAATTTCATACGAATTTGATGGTATCCACTACGCAAATCAACTTTGGAGAATATTGTAGAGCCACTCAATTCATCAAGCATATCATCTAGCCTAGGAATAGGATGACGATAACGAATAGTAATATTATTAATGCCTCTACAATCAACACACATACGTGATGTACCATCCTTTTTCGGCACTAGAATAATAGGAACAGCACAAGGACTAAGGGATTCGCGTATATAACCTTTGTCGAGAAGCTCTTGTACTTGACGCATAATCTCCTTCGTCTCCTCTGGATTGGTACGGTATGGTGCACGGTTTGGCAGTGAAGCACCGGGAATTAAGTCAATCTGATGCTCAATCCCTCGAATAGGCGGTAATCCCGGTGGCACGTCTTGTGGAAAGACGTCAGCGAACTCCTGCAAAATGTTAGTGACAGCAGGAGGCAAAGAGGAAGGCACGTCCTCGAATGAAAATAATGCCTCTTTGCACACAAAAGCATAGCAAACAGATTTGCTGAAATCTAGCTCATCAATATCAGATTTGGTGGCAAATAAACATGCACTTTTCAATTTAATTTCAGAAGCAACACTAGATGGTTTATTATTAGGCTTCATTTGTTGCTCAAATTCTTTTGCCACAATCTGATTTTCACTCTTATTCGTCTCCTGTTTTGCTTTATTAGCTCTATTAATATCATCTTTCAAAATGGAATCAGGAGTCATAGGAAGCAAAGTAATATTTTTATCCTTATGAACAAGAGTATAGTGATTGTTTCTACCATGGTGTACAGAATTTTTATCAAATTGCCATGGTCTACCAAGTAATAAGGAACATGCTTGCATAGGTACCACATCACAATCAACATAATCAGCATATGTAGAGATACTAAAATGCACACGAACAGTACGTGTTACCTTAACCTTGCCGCTGTTGTTGAACCATTGGATGTAGTAAGGATGTGGATGTGGTCTTGTGGTGAGAGAAAGCTTCTCCACCATCTCCATGCTAGCCAAGTTGTTGCAGCTCCCTCCGTCTATTATGACGCGCACAGAACGTTCCTTCACAACTCCCTTGGTATGGAACAAATTGTGCCTCTGATTTTGCTCAGCTTGTGTGACCTGCACACTCAAAACACGTTGAGCAACTAAACATTCATACCTGTCAGCGTCTTCAGGAGCCATGTATTGCGTCTCATGATCAGAATCATCTCCACCATGTTCTTCACGTGTAATAAGAGCCAATGTCTCCTCATCATAGTCACTAGCGGACTCATATCCACCATCCGCGGTAGCAATCATCACACGCGGAGATTTGCATTCCCTCGCATAATGACCTCCTCCCTTACAACGACGACAAATAATATCACTTGTGTGCCCTGTTGATGCCATGGAAGAAGAAGAACGCTGTGCAGGCCCCGCAGGTGCGCTCTTGGCAGATAATGGTGGTTGTGCCTGTTTTCTTGTATCACGGCTGGAGGTGGCACCGGATGGAGGTGCTGGTGCAGTTGAAGTAGAAGATGCACGTGGTGTCCATGATGAAGGTCGGCCTGCAGAAAAGTTAGTTCGCCCCAATGCTTGTCGATCCTGCACTTCACGTTCAGCTTTACAAGCAAGATGGAATAAACGAGTGATATTAGTATACTCCTTATAGTCTAGAATGGTCTGAATCTCTCTATTTAATCCACCCAGAAAACGTGCAAGCATAGCTTCATTCTCCTCAACAATACCACATCTAATCATGCCAGTTTGTAATTCCTGATAATATTCTTCTACAGAATTTTTCCTTGTCTTAAACGCTGCAATTTTTGAAGCAATTCACGTTGATAATATGGTGGAACCCAACGCGTACGCATAGCAGTTTTCAAAGCAGCCCAAGTAGTTGGAATAGGATATAATCTACAATGTTCAGACCACCATACACATGCAAAACTAGTGAAAGCACAAACAGCAGCAGCAACTCGTCTCTCCTCAGGATATTGTAAACATGTAAATCGTTGTTCAGTTTCTAACTCCCAAGTAAGATATATATCAGGAACATATCTACCCTCAAATGGTGGAATATTCAATTTCAGTTTAGGAATATGGACATCATCTCGTACCTGAGGTGGTGGTGCAGGCCTACCATTACGAATATATACCTGAGGTCGACCTGCTGGTGGTGGTGCTGGTGGCTGCTCGTAGTTCTGATTTTGATCAACCTCATCCTCATAATCGCCCGCATACTCATCCTCCTCCTGGGTACCAGCAACAGCAGTAGCAGGAGCCACAGAAGTATCAACAGCAGCACCAACAGTTTGGCCAAACGCAAGAGGAACACGGCTCGCTCGGCGAAGGTCTATTTCGCGACGTGGAGGTAGTCGTTGTTGTTGTTGTTGTTGGAGAGGTGCGTTAGGTGCAGCGGGTGGTGGTGGTGGAAGACGCGCGAGCAATTCATTAAATCTGTTATCGAGCTTTGTTTCGAACGTCTTCTCAAGGCCAGTGATCTTCTCCATGGCCTCTTCAAAATTGTTCAGCACATCTTGCACCTGTTCAGTCATCATTTGCTGAAACTTATCATGAAGCTCCTTGTTCGATAAATTCTCCCAGTCAATCTCGTCGGCTTGTGATCCTGGCATGGTTAGCAGCAATAGAAACACACAAGAATATGATCCTACAGACTACGAACAAGTGGTGGTGGTGGGTGTCACAAATCCGTCAAGCAAATCTCAAATTCTTACCAGTTCTTACCCAGCAACAGGCGGTGATCGGCAACCGTTGTAGTCAAAACTCTCAAAGCTTGGATAGAGCGATTACCAGGGAGAGTCAAACGCACGACGTAGATGTATGTGGAGCTGGGAAGGCTTATACTATGGTAGCAAAAAGGGTCAGCAATAATCAATTCAGAGATGCAAAGTTGAATAAACGCTCAACGACGGTACTGTGCTGGTCCTAGGCTAGACTGTGCTAGAGACGCGAGCCTAGAACACCAACAAAATCACGGCGCGGCACGTAAACAAGGGAAAAGCACACTCTGAATTTTTTTTTCGCTCTTTTTTTTTGCGCTCTTTTTTTTGCGCTGCTTTTTTTTTGCGAAAAATCACTATAATGGCGAGTGTCTCAAAACTCTTCCTAGCTCAAACTGACAGGATGGGCACGAAATTTTTTCGACCAATTTTTTTTTTTCGACTGCCCGGACCCAAAAACTGGAAACGGGTCAAAAAAAACTTCCTATAATGGCACCTGTCTCAAAACACTCAGAAACACCTAAAAATAGGATAGCCAGAAATTTTTTCGAAAAATGCGTTTTCGAAAATTTTGGGCCTAAACGGAGCGTGGCTACCCGACTCTTTTTTTTTTCCGAAACCTACTCCGGCAAGGAAACACGAATCGGAATCTAGATGGATCCCGAAAACAAACCTAATAAGCAAGGAACTCGGATTGGTGGTGGATATATGGTGGTGGTATATGGCAGCGGTGGTGGTAGCGGTGGTAGTATATGGATATGGATCGGTGGTGGTATATGGACACGGATTGGTGGTGGTATATGGATACGGATTCGGAGCGGTGGTGGTAGATGGCAGGGGCGATGATGATGGTGCGGCGGCGGCGTGACAACTTATGACCAGAACTCGAAACTCTAAAAGACTAGACTCTAAGACCAGCAACTAGACACGACGATGCAACCGCAAATTCAACAAAGCAAAACCCTAAAAAGATTATGCAAAGGCTCAGATTGGTTCGGATATGATGAACTAACCCTAATTTTTTTTGTGGCTTTTTCGTGGACTGTAGGTATGAAGAACAGACTCGATCTAAACTACGAAAAACTGTAAAATCTCACCGAGCAACCTGGAAATCTGATACCACTTGATAGAGGCGAAGGTGTCCCGTCTTTCGATGAGATGATGGATTTCGCTTTGGTGGAAGTCGACTTTGACGATCCGACTACGAACGTGCGAGGACGTCGCGCCTTAGCAATCGCTAAACCAACTCCGAGAGGTTATTGACCACGCCGGAGCACGATCAACCTGACCACGAGGGTCTGTTTCCTGCGAGCAAACGAAGAACAAGCAAGAAACTGAGATTGCAATCTGGATATTGCGAATATAAGATGAAAGCTTTATTGATCAAGGTGGGGTTCTGTGACGCCTTTGTCTGGTCGTTGAACACAAACGAAGTACGCGAAGTTGCAGCTATGGCGAACTTTTAATCTAAACAAAACCCAAAGTCTAAACGATGCCCTAAGGGCTGTATATATGGAGGAAGAGGGGGGGGAATTTCGTGGCCCTTGGTGGAGGGGTCCGAAATCAACCCTATCTCTTGTTTCCCCACACATACGGACTCTAAAAATAGCCTATACTTATGTATTTCGAAATTACATGGGCCTGGCCCAATAATAAGGTGACGCAGCACCTAAAATAGCCTCGGGACGAAATTTGTGAAGTGGCATCTTGTATATTTCGTCCAAGGCTTCATGCACCCATTATGGTGGCTTCAAAGTCCTGAAATCATCACTTGTAACTCCGTTCTTGTTTCCCTTGCGCATGCCATCATCTCCATGCTTGTTCTTGCTCCAATGTTCATCCTTCTCCAAGCTAGGCCCTTCATTTGTAAGCAAAACTGATGAGGACATGACTACCTTGGATATGACCAAAAATATTGCATATATGCATATTTGTCAGGTGATTTCTAGTGCAAACTATTCAATAATCTATTTATGTTATCCAGAACAAAAATACTTCACACACTTTTGTGTTTTGTCCAATTGCAGGTGTGTGGGACATTTGTACAATCCACATATGAAGATAAGGAAGAAAGAGATGTTTATTTGCTGTCCAAAATGTTCTCTCACGTCACTTTTGGACCAAGAGAAGATAGAGTCCAAGTCTCTCACGTTCTGGATTCAGATTCGGACTGCACAGACATACCTGACTCAAAACGCACACAAGTTTTTCATACGGACTCCGAATTGGGTGATTCTTTTTTTGTTGGAAACTAGATTTCGTGCACTTTCCAACCCAATTGGAATCACCTTCAAATTCGTCCGGAGCGTTGAGTTGTGGACGAAACAATCTGATGCTGCAGCAGAATCCGAGTCAAACTACAAGTCCAAAGGTGTTACATCACCTCCACTTGGGCCCATGGCCTTGTACGACCTAGATTTAGTTTTAGGCTGCCTTGGGACGTCCTCCCACCTCCTTGGCCGCCACCCCTTGCTCCTATATAAGTAGATCCATCTAGTAGCTTTTCCTTGGGATTTGTTTAGTTAAAAGTTAGCCATTGCAACTTCGTGTACTTCGTTTGTGTCCAACGACCAGACCAAGACCGCTTACGGATCCCCACCATTATCAATACCTCATATATATTTGCAATATTCAGATTGCTTTATCATATTCTTGCTCGTTCTTCGATTGCTTGCACGAATAGACCTTCGTGGTCAGGCTGACCGTGCTTCCGGCATCATCAGTAACCTCAGGAGATTGGTTTAGCGATTGCTAAGGCGCAACGTCGTGCACGTTTGTAGTCGGATCGTCAAAGTCGTCTCCACCAAATCGATAGTTATCATCTCATCGAAAGATCGGGACACCCCGCCTCTATCTAGTGGTATCAGTTTTCAGGTTGCTCGGTGAGATTTTACAGTTTTTCATAGTTTAGATCGCATCTGTCATTTATACCTATAGTTCATGAAAAAGCCACAAAAAAAAGTTAGATCTGTTCATCCTTTATCCAAGCCAGTCTGAGCCTTTGCAATTTTCTATTCGTTGCTTGCATAGTTGAATTATCGGTTGCATCGTCGTGTCAGTTGCTGGTCTTAGTGTCTAGTTCCTTTAGAGTTTCGAGTTCTGTTCACATTAGTCACGCCGCCGCTGCATCATTATCCCTTCCGCTGTCCACCATCCCATCATTAATTTCCACCACGTGCTACGCGCTGTTCATTGTCATAATCATAGTTGAGGTCATTCACATCTTTGCCTGATCCAATCTGCATCTTATCTAGTTTGTCTTGGAAAGAGGGAGAAAAAAAGAGAGAGAAAAGAGAGAAAAAAGAAAAAAAAAAGAAAAAGAGAGAGAAGAAAAAGAAAAAAAAAGCGTGAGGAAAAAAAGAGAGAAGAAGAAAAAAATCAGATCTATCTAGAATCAATCTCGTACCTGAATTCGGATTAGAATCTGTTTTGCGCACTGTTCAGTAAAACAGGTGTATCTTCCTCATATGAAGTCCGTTTTGGCTCCGTGAGTACTCAAATTGAAGCTAGCGACGAGCCGCATGTAAATAGTTGCAGAAGCTTGTTCAATATTTGACACCTCAAAATCGTCTTCTAAATAGGTCTTTTTGCTCTCCGAAGTTCGTGAACACAACTTGTTCCAATTTTTCAGGCCAGTTTTAAAATTCTTTGACTCCTCATATCAATTCAGAATTGAGTGATTCTTTTTGCATTGGAAAGCTTGAGTTAGTAGCAAACTTTTCAAGAGGAAAGTTGAAGAGAGAGTTGTTATATATCCTGCTTGGCAGTTGTTTTTCATCATTATCTTCACTGCCGTTGTGATCTTCACTTATATCTTGCTGTCAAGAGCTACTTAGTATCCTTCATTGATGCTAGTTGTGCTACGCCGTGACCTCATTAGTGTTCTAGGCTCGCGTCTCTAGTCCGGTCTAGCCTAGGACCAGCACAGTACCGTCGTTGAGCGTTTATTCAACATTGCATCTTTGAATTGATTATTGCTAATCTTTTGCTACCATATATAGCCAACCCAGCTCCACATATTTCTACACCGTGTATACGTACGCTCCCCTGGCAATCGCTTTACTCAATATTCGGAGTTACTTGACACCGCTGGTTGCCGATCACCGCCTGCTGCATGGTAAGAACTTGTAAGACATTGATATTTGCTTTACTGTGAGCGTTTTACCACCACATCCTAGTAGTTATAGGAACATTATTTTTGGGTTTTGTTTCTTGTTCTACTAATCATGACAGGATCCAGAGTCAATTCATGGGCTTTGTCGATCGCGGGAGACGTGCCACCACCTTTGCAAATACCACAACCGTCACGAGAGGTGCACAAACATCCAAATGCACATGATCAGGTTAATGTATCTATACCACCATTTAATGGCCGTTTTAAACCTGCTTTATATATTGAATGGG
Organism: Triticum aestivum; assembly: GCF_018294505.1. NCBI lineage: Eukaryota > Viridiplantae > Streptophyta > Magnoliopsida > Poales > Poaceae > Triticum > Triticum aestivum. Next base: position 253,896,483 of record NC_057803.1, read on the forward strand.
AGTTCGACATAAAAAATATATTTGCTTCCCATAATTTCGATGAACATAAAAAGGTTAAGGTTGCGGTTGGTTCTTTCACTGGTTATGCTTTGGTTTGGTGGAGTGAATATTGTCGGTTACACCCTGATTATATACCTACTACTTGGGATGATTTGAAACTTGCCATGCGACATACTTTCGTCCCTGCTTATTATACTCGTGACATGATTAAGAAGTTGCAACACTTAAAACAAGGTAGTGAAACTGTAACAAAATATTATGATGATTTACAAACTACCTTGTTGCATTCCTCTTTAGAAGAAAGTGAAGATGATTTTATGGATAGATTTTGGGGAGGATTAAACCGTGATATTCAAGAGATACTAATTCATGAAGAGTGTTATCCTATGGACCATTTGTTTCATCTTGCTTGCAAAGCTGAACAGGAAATAAAACGACGTGTTGGCCACGAGGAGAACAAGCGCACGGTGCACATTCCAAGAGTTGATATGATTGTTCCTTCAACTACTAGGCATACTATGACAACCACATCCGTTGTTGTCAGGACTACATCACCTCCACCATGTGACACATCGCCCCCGAGAGTGGCTACATCATCTGAGTTGATCATAAGAGGTAATGACAAAGGTACTGATCTTCCATCTCTACATGAGAATGATGAATGCCTTGTCAATTTGAATGCACCATCTGATGAGCTACCCACTACTTTGATCACACCACCTATTTTAGAGGACTACGTTGATAATTTGACTTTGCCATGTGATCAAACAACTGAAATACCAACAATTTTGAGTGCACCCATTGAATTAACTATTGATGCAAAAGAACCAATGTTTAATCATTTTGATATGACCTCTAATCTTGGTGATGATTCTGTGTTGAATGACTTATTGCATGTTTGCTTATTTAAGCATGTTGTAGCATGTAAATTTGATGCAAGTAAGGTTTATTCACCAATGTTGGGATGGTTTAATGATGAACATTGTCAATCTTTTGAAATGAATAAGAGCTTCACTTATATGTGCAAACTGAGTTGCAATATTTTCATGCCTTCTACTTCTTGTGCTAATTTTTTGGCTTTAGATTTTATGAACTATGCAAGTTACTCATCTATTCATGTGTCATATATGCAAAAATCAAGGGAAGTAAAAATGGATGACATATACATATACAACATGTACACCTTGTCTCTTTTGTTAGCCACATTTCAGATTAAGCAACGCCGAGGACGGCTTTATTTTCAAGAAGGGGAGGATGATGAGGACATGACTACCTTGGATATGACCAAAAATATTGCATATATGCATATTTGTCAGGTGATTTCTAGTGCAAACTATTCAATAATCTATTTATGTTATCCAGAACAAAAATACTTCACACACTTTTGTGTTTTGTCTAATTGCAGGTGTATGGGACATTTGTACAATCCACATATGAAGATAAGGAAGAAAGAGATGTTTATTTGCTGTCCAAAAAGTTCTCTCACGTCACTTTTGGCCCAAGAGAAGATAGAGTCCAAGTCTCTCACGTTCTGGATTCAGATTCGGACTGCACAGACATACCTGACTCAAAACGCACACAAGTTTTTCATACGGACTCCGAATTGGGTGATTCTTTTTTTGTTGGAAACTAGATTTCGTGCACTTTCCAACCCAATTGGAATCACCTTCAAATTCGTCCGGAGCGTTGAGTTGTGGACGAAACAATCTGATGCTGCAGCAGAATCCGAGTCAAACTACAAGTCCAAAGGTGTTACATCACCTCCACTTGGGCCCATTGGCCTTGTACGACCTAGATTAGTTTTAGGCTGCCTTGGGACGTCCTCCCACCTCCTTGGCCGCCACCCCTTGCTCCTATATAAGTAGATCCATCTAGTAGCTTTTCCTTGGGATTTGTTTAGTTAAAAGTTAGCCATTGCAACTTCGTGTGCTTCGTTTGTGTCCAACGACCAGACCAAGACCGCTTACGGATCCCCACCATTATCAATACCTCATATATATTTGCAATATTCAGATTGCTTTATCATATTCTTGCTCGTTCTTCGATTGCTTGCAGGAATAGACCTTCGTGGTCAGGCTGACCGTGCTTCCGGCATCATCAGTAACCTCAGGAGATTGGTTTAGCGATTGCTAAGGCGCAACGTCGTGCACGTTTGTAGTCGGATCGTCAAAGTCGTCTCCACCAAATCGATAGTTATCATCTCATCGAAAGATCGGGACACCCCGCCTCTATCAAAAACAAATGTATCCAATTTAGGCAGCATCATATTCTCATGAACATTAGAATCATTACCAAGAAACGAAAGTACCTGGTAATTTAGTTGGCGTGCACGAGCTCTAGTAATTGGTCCAGTATGTATAGCAGCAGGGGCTGTGGGTGTAACAATTTTATTGATGTCCTCATCATCCAACCTATGTGGCGTAGGATGGAACCAACCCATGAGTCCTCATGTTGACCCACCACAACTAGAAATGATGTGCCCACCACACCACACACGCAATCGGCCACTAAGAAAATAAGCATATACAATAGTACAATGCTATACATGAAAGTTAATTGCATGGTGCATCCAAAAATATTTGTTCTGCATTGTGAATGTTTATATATTCTCCTAAATATTAGTCACGGGAAAGAGAAACGAAGGGCATATCTCTCCTTGTCTCCACCGGACATCCCCTATTTCTACACCACTTTCACGTACGCACACAAACTATCTCTCGGCCCTCTAAAAGTATGCATGCCCACGACACATGCATGCATGACGGTCACTGTATTTCAACCTAAAGCACTATACGGTCACTAGGGTTCAGAATATGCTCATTACGGTCACCGTATACATTCTTGTGGTGATCATACGGTATCTAGCTCATGATACGTCTTTGTATTTTCTTGATGACACTGACGGACTTTGCATTTGATGAGTGCTCCATATTTTGTTGACGACACTTATGGTCATTGTATTTGAAGCGAAAGCACGATATGGTCACTGGACTTCAGATAAGCTCATCACGGTCACCACATACATTATGTCGTGCTACCCAACATGTGGTTGGATGGTTAGGAGGACAGTGGTTTGTCGAGCCCACGAGGGTTAAAGTCCCAGTGCTCGCATTTATCCTGGGTTAATTTCAGTATTTTTTGGCGATGTGCGTTCTGATGAGGACATGACTACCTTGGATATGACCAAAAATATTGCATATATGCATATTTGTCAGGTGATTTCTAGTGCAAACTATACAATAATCTATTTATGTTATCCAGAACAAAAATACTTCACACACTTTTGTGTTTTGTCTAATTGCAGGTGTATGGGACATTTGTACAATCCACATATGAAGATAAAGAAGAAAGAGATGTTTATTTACTGTCCAAAAAGTTCTCTCACGTCACTTTTGGCCCAAGAGAAGATAGAGTCCAAGTCTCTCACGTTCTGGATTCAGATTCGGACTGCACAGACATACCTGACTCAAAACGCACACAAGTTTTTCATACGGACTCCAAATTGGGTGATTCTTTTTTTGTTGGAAACTAGATTTCGTGCACTTTCCAACCCAATTGGAATCACCTTCAAATTCGTCCGGAGCGTTGAGTTGTGGACGAAACAATCTGATGCTGCAGCAGAATCCGAGTCAAACTACAAGTCCAAAGGTGTTACATCACCTCCACTTGGGCCCATTGGCCTTGTACGACCTAGATTTAGTTTTAGGCTGCCTTGGGACGTCCTCCCACCTCCTTGGCCGCCACCCCTTGCTCCTATATAAGTAGATCCATCTAGTAGCTTTTCCTTGGGATTTGTTTAGTTAAAAGTTAGCCATTGCAACTTCGTGTACTTCGTTTGTGTCCAACGACCAGACCAAGACCGCTTACGGATCCCCACCATTATCAATACCTCATATATATTTGCAATATTCAGATTGCTTTATCATATTCTTGCTTGTTCTTCGATTGCTTGCAGGAATAGACCTTCGTGGTCAGGCTGACCGTGCTTCCGGCATCGTCAGTAACCTCAGGGATTGGTTTAGCGATTGCTAAGGCGCAACGTCGTGAACGTTTGTAGTCGGATCGTCAAAGTCGTCTCCACCAAATTGATAGTTATCATCTCATCGAAAGATCGGGACACCCTCGCCTCTATAAAGTGGTATCAGTTTTCAGGTTGCTCGGTGAGAATTTCCAGTTTTTCCTAAATTAGATTTATTTTCTTACCTATTGTCCAAGAAAAAGCCACAAAACAAAAGTTAGATCTATTCATCCTTTGTCCTAGCCAGACTGAGCCTTTGCAATTTTCTTTTCATTGTTTGCATTATTGAATTATCGGTTGCATCGCCGTGTCGAGTTGCTGGTCTTAGTGTCTAGTTCGTTTAGAGTTTCGAGTTCTGTTCACATTAGTCACGCCACCGCTGCATCATTATCTCTTCCGCTGTCCACCACCCATCCATCAATTTCCACCACGTGCTACCCACCATTCAATGTCATAATAATAGTTGAGATCGTTCACATCTTCACTTGATCCAATCTGCATCTTATCTAGTTTGTTTTGGAAAGAGGGAGAAAAAAGAGAGAGAAAAAAACGAGAGAAAAAAAGGAGAAAAAAAGTCAGAGAAAAAAAAGGAGAGAAAGAAAAAAAAGTGTGAGGAAAAAAAAGAGAAAAAAAAATCAAAAAAATCGGCACAAACTTTTTCAGAGGAAAGTTGGAGACAAAGTTGTTGATATATCCTGCTTGGCTGTTGTTTCACATCATTATCTTTACTGCCGTTGTGATCTTCACTTATATCTTGCTGTCCAGAGCTACTTAGTATCCTTCATTGATGCTAGTTGTGCTACGACGTGACCTCATTAGTGTTCTAGGCTCGCGTCTCTAGTTCAGTCTAGCCTAGGACCAGCACAGTACCGTCGTTGAGCGTTTATTCAACATTGCATCTTTGAATTGATTATTGCTAATCTTTTGCTACCATATATAGCCAACCCAGCTCCACATATTTCTACACCGTGTATACGTACGCTCCCCTGGCAATCGCTTTACTCAATATTCGGAGTTACTTGACACCGCTGGTTGCCGATCACCGCCTGCTGCATGGTAAGAACTTGTAAGACATTGATATTTGCTTTACTGTGAGCGTTTTACCACCACATCCTAGTAGTTATAGGAACATTATTTTTGGGTTTTGTTTCTTGTTCTACTAATCATGACAGGATCCAGAGTCAATTCATGGGCTTTGTCGATCGCGGGAGACGTGCCACCACCTTTACAAATACCACAACCGTCACGAGAGGTGCACAAACATCCAAATGCACATGATCAGGTTAATGTATCTATACCACCATTTAATGGCCTTTCTAAACCTGCTTTATATATTGAATGGGAGTTTGACATAAAAAATATATTTGCTTCCCATAATTTCAATGAACATAAAAAGGTTAAGGTTGCGGTTGGTTCTTTCACTGGTTATGCTTTGGTTTGGTGGAGTGAATATTGTCGGTTACACCCTGATTATATACCTACTACTTGGGATGATTTGAAACTTGCCATGCGACATACTTTCGTCCCTGCTTATTATACTCGTGACATGATTAAGAAGTTGCAACACTTAAAACAAGGTAGTGAAACTGTAACAAAATATTATGATGATTTACAAACTACCTTGTTGCATTCCTCTTTAGAAGAAAGTGAAGATGATTTTATGGATAGATTTTGGGGAGGATTAAACCGTGATATTCAAGAGATACTAATTCATGAAGAGTGTTATCCTATGGACCATTTGTTTCATCTTGCTTGCAAAGCTGAACAGGAAATAAAACGACGTGTTGGCCACGAGGAGAACAAGCGCACGGTGCACATTCCAAGAGTTGATATGATTGTTACTTCAACTACTAGGCATACTATGACAACCACATCCGTTGTTGTCAGGACTACATCACCTCCACCATGTGACACATCGCCCCCGAGAGTGGCTACATCATCTGAGTTGATCATAAGAGGTAATGACAAAGGTACTGATCTTCCATCTCTACATGAGAATGATGAATGCCTTGTCAATTTGAATGCACCATCTGATGAGCTACCCACTACTTTGATCACACCACCTATTTTAGAGGACTACGTTGATAATTGGACTTTGCCATGTGATCAAACAACTAAAATACCAACAATTTTGAGTGCACCCATTGAATTAACTATTGATGCAAAAGAACTAATGTTTAATCATTTTGATATGACCTCTAATCTTGGTGATGATTCTGTGTTGAATGACTTATTGCATGTTTGCTTATTTAAGCATGTTGTAGCATGTAAATTTGATGCAAGTAAGGTTTATTCACCAATGTTGGGATGGTTTAATGATGAACATTGTCAATCTTTTGAAATGAGTAAGAGCTTCACTTATATGTGCAAACTGAGTTGCAATATTTTCATGCCTTCTACTTCTTGTGCTAATTTTTTGGCTTTAGATTTTATGAACTATGCAAGTTACTCATCTATTCATGTGTCATATATGCAAAAATCAAGGGAAGTAAAAATGGATGACATATACATATACAACATGTACACCTTGTCTCTTTTGTTAGCCACATTTCAGATTAAGCAACGCCGAGGACGGCTTTATTTTCAAGAAGGGGAGGATGATGAGGACATGACTACCTTGGATATGACCAAAAATATTGCATATATGCATATTTGTCAGGTGATTTCTAGTGCAAACTATACAATAATCTATTTATGTTATCCAGAACAAAAATACTTCACACACTTTTGTGTTTTGTCTAATTGCAGGTGTATGGGACATTTGTACAATCCACATATGAAGATAAAGAAGAAAGAGATGTTTATTTACTGTCCAAAAAGTTCTCTCACGTCACTTTTGGCCCAAGAGAAGATAGAGTCCAAGTCTCTCACGTTCTGGATTCAGATTCGGACTGCACAGACATACCTGACTCAAAACGCACACAAGTTTTTCATACGGACTCCAAATTGGGTGATTCTTTTTTTGTTGGAAACTAGATTTCGTGCACTTTCCAACCCAATTGGAATCACCTTCAAATTCGTCCGGAGCGTTGAGTTGTGGACGAAACAATCTGATGCTGCAGCAGAATCCGAGTCAAACTACAAGTCCAAAGGTGTTACATCACCTCCACTTGGGCCCATTGGCCTTGTACGACCTAGATTTAGTTTTAGGCTGCCTTGGGACGTCCTCCCACCTCCTTGGCCGCCACCCCTTGCTCCTATATGATAGAGGCGGGGTGTCCCAATCTTTCGATGAGATGATACTACCGATTTGGTGGAGACGACTTTGACGATCCGACTACAAACGTGCACGACGTTGCGCCTTAGCAATCGCTAAACCAATCTCCTGAGGTTATTGACCACGCCGGAGCACGATCAACCTGACCACGAAGGTCTATTCCTGCAAGCAATCGAAGAACGAGCAAGAATATGATAAAGGCAATCTGAATATTGCGAATATATATGAAGTATTGATAAAGGTGGGGATCCGTAAGCGGTCTTGGTCTGGTCGTTGGACACAAACGAAGTACACGAAGTTGCAATGGCTAACTTTTAACTAAACAAATCCCAAGGAAAAGCTACTAGATGGATCTACTTATATAGGAGCAAGGGGTGGCGGCCAAGGAGGTGGGAGGACGTCCCAAGGCAGCCTAAAACTAAATCTAGGTCGTACAAGGCCAATGGGCCCAAGTGGAGGTGATGTAACACCTTTGGACTTGTAGTTTGACTCGGATTCTGCTGCAGCATCAGATTGTTTCGTCCACAACTCAACGCTCCGGACGAATTTGAAGGTGATTCCAATTGGGTTGGAAAGTGCACGAAATCTAGTTTCCAACAAAAAAAGAATCACCCAATTCGGAGTCCGTATGAAAAACTTGTGTGCGTTTTGAGTCAGGTATGTCTGTGCAGTCCGAATCTGAATCCAGAACGTGAGAGACTTGGACTCTATCTTCTCTTGGGCCAAAAGTGACGTGAGAGAACTTTTTGGACAGCAAATAAACATCTCTTTCTTCCTTATCTTCATATGTGGATTGTACAAATGTCCCATACACCTGCAATTAGACAAAACACAAAAGTGTGTGAAGTATTTTTGTTCTGGATAACATAAATAGATTATTGAATAGTTTGCACTAGAAATCACCTGACAAATATGCATATATGCAATATTTTTGGTCATATCCAAGGTAGTCATGTCCTCATCATCCTCCCCTTCTTGAAAATAAAGCCGTCCTCGGCGTTGCTTAATCTGAAATGTGGCTAACAAAAGAGACAAGGTGTACATGTTGTATATGTATATGTCATCCATTTTTACTTCCCTTGATTTTTGCATATATGACACATGAATAGATGAGTAACTTGCATAGTTCATAAAATCTAAAGCCAAAAAATTAGCACAAGAAGTAGAAGGCATGAAAATATTGCAACTCAGTTTGCACATATAAGTGAAGCTCTTATTCATTTCAAAAGATTGACAATGTTCATCATTAAACCATCCCAACATTGGTGAATAAACCTTACTTGCATCAAATTTACATGCTACAACATGCTTAAATAAGCAAACATGCAATAAGTCATTCAACACAGAATCATCACCAAGATTAGAGGTCATATCAAAATGATTAAACATTGGTTCTTTTGCATCAATAGTTAATTCAATGGGTGCACTCAAAATTGTTGGTATTTCAGTTGTTTGATCACATGGCAAAGTCAAATTATCAACGTAGTCCTCTAAAATAGGTGGTGTGATCAAAGTAGTGGGTAGCTCATCAGATGGTGCATTCAAATTGACAAGGCATTCATCATTCTCATGTAGAGATGGAAGATCAGTACCTTTGTCATTACCTCTTATGATCAACTCAGATGATGTAGCCACTCTCGGGGGCGATGTGTCACATGGTGGAGGTGATGTAGTCCTGACAACAACGGATGTGGTTGTCATAGTATGCCTAGTAGTTGAAGGAACAATCATATCAACTCTTGGAATGTGCACCGTGCGCTTGTTCTCCTCGTGGCCAACACGTCGTTTTATTTCCTGTTCAGCTTTGCAAGCAAGATGAAACAAATGGTCCATAGGATAACACTCTTCATGAATTAGTATCTCTTGAATATCACGGTTTAATCCTCCCCAAAATCTATCCATAAAATCATCTTCACTTTCTTCTAAAGAGGAATGCAACAAGGTAGTTTGTAAATCATCATAATATTTTGTTACAGTTTCACTACCTTGTTTTAAGTGTTGCAACTTCTTAATCATGTCACGAGTATAATAAGCAGGGACGAAAGTATGTCGCATGGCAAGTTTCAAATCATCCCAAGTAGTAGGTATATAATCAGGGTGTAACCGACAATATTCACTCCACCAAACCAAAGCATAACCAGTGAAAGAACCAACCGCAACCTTAACCTTTTTATGTTCATCGAAATTATGGGAAGCAAATATATTTTTTATGTCGAACTCCCATTCAATATATAAAGCAGGTTTAAAACGGCCATTAAATGGTGGTATAGATACATTAACCTGATCATGTGCATTTGGATGTTTGTGCACCTCTCGTGACGGTTGTGGTATTTGCAAAGGTGGTGGCACGTCTCCCGCGATCGACAAAGCCCATGAATTGACTCTGGATCCTGTCATGATTAGTAGAACAAGAAACAAAACCCAAAAATAATGTTCCTATAACTACTAGGATGTGGTGGTAAAACGCTCACAGTAAAGCAAATATCAATGTCTTACAAGTTCTTACCATGCAGCAGGCGGTGATCGGCAACCAGCGGTGTCAAGTAACTCCGAATATTGAGTAAAGCGATTGCCAGGGGAGCGTACGTATACACGGTGTAGAAATATGTGGAGCTGGGTTGGCTATATATGGTAGCAAAAGATTAGCAATAATCAATTCAAAGATGCAATGTTGAATAAACGCTCAACGACGGTACTGTGCTGGTCCTAGGCTAGACCGGACTAGAGACGCGAGCCTAGAACACTAATGAGGTCACGTCGTAGCACAACTAGCATCAATGAAGGACACTAAGTAGCTCTGGACAACAAGATATAAATGAAGATCACAACGGCAGTAAAGATAATGAGGTGAAACAACAGCCAAGCAGGATATATCAACAACTTTGTCTCCAACTTTCCTCTGAAAAAGTTTGTGCCGATTTTTTTGTTTTTTTTCTTTCTCTTTTTTTTCCTCACACTTTTTTTTCTTTCTCTCCTTTTTTTTCTCTGACTTTTTTTCTCCTTTTTTTCTCTTGTTTTTTTTCTCTCTTTTTTTCTCCCTCTTTCCAAAACAAACTAGATAAGATGCAGATTGGATCAAGTGAAGATGTGAACGATCTCAACTATTATTATGACAATGAATGATGGGTAGCATGTGGTGGAAATTGATGGATGGGTGGTGGACAGCGGAAGAGATAATGATGCAGCGGTGGCGTGACTAATGTGAACAGAACTCGAAACTCTAAACGAACTAGACACTAAGACCAGCAACTCGACACGACGATGCAACCGATAATTCAACTATGCAAGCAATGAAAAGAAAATTGCAAAGGCTCAGACTGGCTTGGACCAAGGATGAATAGATCTAACTCTTTTTTGTGGCTTTTTCTTGGACAATAGGTAAGAAAATAAAACTAATCTCGGAAAACTGGAAATTCTCACCGAGCAACCTGAAAACTGATACCACTTGATAGAGGCGGGGTGTCCCAATCTTTCGATGAGATGATACTATCGATTTGGTGGAGACGACTTTGACGATCCGACTACAAACGTGCACGACGTTGCGCCTTAGCAATCGCTAAACCAATCTCCTGAGGTTATTGACCACGCCGGAGCACGATCAACCTGACCACGAAGGTCTATTCCTGCAAGCAATCGAAGAACGAGCAAGAATATGATAAAGGCAATCTGAATATTGCGAATATATATGAAGTATTGATAAAGGTGGGGATCCGTAAGCGGTCTTGGTCTGGTCGTTGGACACAAACGAAGTACACGAAGTTGCAATGGCTAACTTTTAACTAAACAAATCCCAAGGAAAAGCTACTAGATGGATCTACTTATATAGGAGCAAGGGGTGGCGGCCAAGGAGGTGGGAGGACGTCCCAAGGCAGCCTAAAACTAAATCTAGGTCGTACAAGGCCAATGGGCCCAAGTGGAGGTGATGTAACACCTTTGGACTTGTAGTTTGACTCGGATTCTGCTGCAGCATCAGATTGTTTCGTCCACAACTCAACGCTCCGGACGAATTTGAAGGTGATTCCAATTGGGTTGGAAAGTGCACGAAATCTAGTTTACAACAAAAAAAGAATCACCCAATTCGGAGTCCGTATGAAAAACTTGTGTGCGTTTTGAGTCAGGTATGTCTGTGCAGTCCGAATCTGAATCCAGAACGTGAGAGACTTGGACTCTATCTTCTCTTGGGCCAAAAGTGACGTGAGAGAACTTTTTGGACAGCAAATAAACATCTCTTTCTTCCTTATCTTCATATGTGGATTGTACAAATGTCCCATACACCTGCAATTAGACAAAACACAAAAGTGTGTGAAGTATTTTTGTTCTGGATAACACAAATAGATTATTGAATAGTTTGCACTAGAAATCACCTGACAAATATGCATATATGCAATATTTTTGGTCATATCCAAGGTAGTCATGTCCTCATCACTATATAAGTAGATCCATCTAGTAGCTTTTCCTTGGGATTTGTTTAGTTAAAAGTTAGCCATTGCAACTTCGTGTACTTCGTTTGTGTCCAACGACCAGACCAAGACCGCTTACGGATCCCCACCATTATCAATACCTCATATATATTTGCAATATTCAGATTGCTTTATCATATTCTTGCTTGTTCTTCGATTGCTTGCAGGAATAGACCTTCGTGGTCAGGCTGACCGTGCTTCCGGCATCGTCAGTAACCTCAGGAGATTGGTTTAGCGATTGCTAAGGCGCAACGTCGTGCACGTTTGTAGTCGGATCGTCAAAGTCGTCTCCACCAAATTGATAGTTATCATCTCATCGAAAGATCGGGACACCCTCGCCTCTATCACGTTCTGTGGGAGGAGATGTTCCACTCGACTACGAGGCACCTATGGTGACTTCATAAAATCTCAAGATCATATGCCGTCTCACTCTCTCGAAGGTGCTCATAGGGGTAGGGTGTGCGTGTGTGTGCTTATAGCGGTGAGTGCTTGCGTGTATATATGAGCCCTTGCGTCTGTACCATGTTAAAAAATACAAGTCATGATTATACGGTCACTGGCTCACCCGTACAACTACGTATTTTGTGGATGACACAATCAATTTACCAGTCAAACGTTCCACGTGGCGCAACTAGTGTTGCAACATCGGGGCACATAACCGTGGGGCCCACCTGTCAGCCTCTATATTAAAGAAAGAAATGGTAGTTTGAGTTTGTACTGTGTTAATAAAATACATTTTAGGGTGATCATACGGTCACTGGCTCACCATACAGCTCCGTAATTTGTTGATGACACGATCAATTGACCAGTCAAATAGTCCACATTCAGCAGCGCACATTACCATAGGGCCCACCCGTCAGCGCGTATATGAAGGACAGAAATGGTAATAAATTAGTCGTCAATGGGTACTCGAAGTCGTGAGACCTCTGGTTGGCAGTCGCCGATGGTGGGGGCCCGTTGATTGGGCAGTGGGGTGGGGATCACCGGAGAAAAAGCTCTGCCCGGGGGGCCTAGAGGGATGGCCGGTGCGGTGGCAGACCGAAGATGGGGAGTGGTTTCGGGGCGGGCGGGGCGGCATCGTGGCGCGGGACGGCTGCGGGCGGCGAGGGCCAGCGGTTCGGCCGGTGGTGGCTGGCGGCTCAGGGGGTGGAGTTTGATGATAAACTGCAGACCCTTGATTTCGTATCAAATGGCTGGAAAATCTAATGACCAGAGATGAATAAGTCAGTCGACTGATGTGTAGCCTCACCCCGCACGTACACATGCACGCATGCAAGACACGCACACATGTAGGCATGCAACACTGACACGTACACATAACGAACATACGCACGCATGCAGGCGTGCAACACTGACACGTACACATGCACTCACGAACACACGCACGTATGCACACATGCATGCAACACTGAAACGTACCCTTGCACGCATGCAACACTCGCACACCTACATGCACACAGCAGACGACGCAAGACACACGCTCAACCTATACGTGCATGCACCCTTTGTTTAAGACATGGATTGTTACGGGTATTAATCAATCTTATCTGTGATAAGCATAATATTGATGTTTGCAGTGGTCTTTATGAATCACAACGTATTGAACGGGCTATCAACATAGTAGGCTTATCTACATGAAAAGGATGACATCACACTCAATGAACAATCATCGGTTTGTGAAATGCCCGCTTCTGACCGCCCTGGCCCACCAAAGGTTCCTCTATTGTGCGCTGCCTGCGTTGGGTCACTGACATGCAGGCCATGTACCCAAAGAGCCCAGACGTCAGTGGAAGAATGGCACGGTGTCGTACGTCAGAGTCGAGGGCGCCACTCGCTGCACGCCCGACTGAACACGCCTCCTTGCCGCATTCAAACGCCTCCATGAAACCCGCCCGTGTGGAAGCCGAGAAAACCACTCTGGACGCATGTCCGTTCATGACCGGGCCGGCATGAAACGCAACGCCGGCCAAGCTCCTCCCATCCACCGTCTATTTAATCTCCTATTTAAATGAGGCCAAACGTCGGCCAAGAATCACACACCTCCATCGCTCCCTTATCTACTCCTTCACCATTTTTTCCACTCTTACAATGGCTTACGAAGAGTAGTTATTCCGCACAAGCCATTTGTCTAGGTTTGTATCTCTCACACACACCCACGTAGGTGGGGGACGTGCACAAAGAGAAGAGGTGCACGCACGGCGCATGTACTCTCGTCTCTTTCCCAACCACACCCGCGCGGGTACACCGTGGAGCTCATTTTTGAACGAAAAGGCAACCCACATGTACTGGTTGTCCACTTGGTGGATGGAGGATCGTCTACCATGGGTGAACAAACAAATTGCGACATGACATGTTATGTTAAAAAAGAGGCAAACCATGCGGGGCCTACCTTAGAGGCAAGGCTCTATACTCTGGAGTACTTTTGATGTGTCCCGTCAACTCGCGGAACAAGGAGAAGCTTGCTTACTACGCCGTCTCCCCCGCCCATGGGCGCGGTGGCTCGCAGGATGAGGTGAAGCTTGCTTACTAGTAGTAGTAATGTAGGCCTTACGCCCTCTCCATCGCCCACGCGCGTGGTGGCTCGCAGGACGAGGAGAAAATTTTACTCCCCTGCATGCCGCGCGGGAAAAGACCCGCCCTCGCCTTTTTTTAGTCCGGGTTTGTATCGATGGATCGCACGAAGCAGCAAAAACCCAAGCCGTATCTTGTACTCCTCCGTCGACGCTCGCTTTCATGAATTCTGTACTTCCTATCGCCGACATGTGGGACATATAGCAACCGGGTGGACGTGTCAAGCACCAATAACAGTGCATAACAGCAGGGGGGACGCACCCCAGTCGTACCGCCCCAGTAGTAGTAGTAGTAATGAGCAATGAGACGTCAAATCACAATGCCGCACCTTCCCAGACAGATGAAGCAACCATTATTCCACACTTCGGTTCGCCATCATCTCAAACCACGTAGTATTGCTTCTTCCTCAAGAGGGACACGCGCATCGCCTTGGTACATCATGACACGTGGGACCGCATGGCAGGCCATGATCCCCCGCCAATCGCTCGGTAAAATCACCTCATTTTTACTACTATACTTCCTTCGTATCAGTTTACTACATGGCATGCACGTCATTCTAGTTTGAGAATTTAACTAGCTATATATGTGATGAACAGTATATGTTTAGAAACTACATCTGCTTAATAATCCAATGATATACTTTTTGTGACATAGTAACTCAGATTTAGTTAGTCAAATGGATGACCTATAAGTACATGCAAGCCCTATAAACCGAGACGTCTAAAAAAATGAGACGGAGAGGGTAGTTCAGTACGTATCTTTTTAGATCAATATAGTCGGGATTCACCAAGGAGCAAAACCAAGTGGTAGGCTGCACCTGACGTGTTGGCGTAGCGACTCAAGAAGGGTCAGTCCGCACACGAAATGTCGACACACTTAACAAGACCCATTTGGCTGACATGTGGCTCATCCACCGTCTTGTTCCACGTGCGATGCACCGAATTACAGTTTGGAGCAGCAGTTGGAATTGGAGGCACCCCGATCGTAGAGCCGCAGTAGTAGAAAATGAGCGACGTGGCAACAAATCACAAAGCCCCACCTTTCCCGCATTAAGCTGAACGGACGAAGCAACCATCATTTCACTCTAGGGCGCAAGAGCATAAAGAAAAGAGAAAACTAATGATGCGTGCGGCAGCTACCTAGGGCACCCTAGGGTAGGGGTCTCCACTACAGATCTTTTTTTTGAAAGCGCCTCCACTACAAATCGGCTTCTCCCTCGTCCTCTTGAAGAAAACCAATGATGCTTGCAGCGGTAGTGTTTGTAGGAGTACTACTAGGGCATGCGGGGCCACGTCGTAGTAAGCGTGAGAGGGATTGAGTTCGAGTCGATGCCTTAAATATGTGTGGGCCGCTTGGTTTATGGGAATGAGGCTGCATTTTTGGTTCGGGGACCAGTGAAGATATAGTACGTACAAAAAATTGTGGACGTAGGTTCGACCGAAAGGCAATGATTCATGGGCCCTGCATTTTGATATACCCGGGGCCGCGTGAAATTTTCTACTCTACTCAAAACTAGGAAGGTACACATGCATTGAACGCATGAGATTTCGAAACCAAATTGTGAATAAATACACACTATAGCATGTAAAGCTTTGAGTCATATATGCATGTTGTAGATGTTCGTTTAGTTCTTATAGTTCATCTCATTCAAAATCAATTAGTTTTATAAAATGTTCAGATTCATGGGGTTGTGGATTGTAAAGCATAAAGTAAAAAATAAATAATGGCAATTCATTTAGAAAAAAAATCAATTATGATACGGAAGATTCTAGAACAAAGGAGAAGTGCTTGTTCTTTGAGGTTTGTGCATTATGCTTAAGTTCAACCATGGTGTCTTCTAAATTGTACATGTGGCAGATCTGGTGGAATGTTGATGATATCCAATGGCCAGTAGTGCTCGGATTTGCCATCTCTGGACTTTCGGATTAGCTTCATCCAGCGACCATCTTTCAAGTTATTCACACACTATGTATTCTTGTGCCATAGTTGCATGTCTTAGAAAAAAGCTACTAGTGGGTTGTACTAGCTATTTAGGAATAGAAGATGTATACATGGAAGTTGTAGGGAAAGAGATGACATGGAGTATCTCAATTCCTATTAGTAGGGATTGAAAAAGAGATGTCATTTGGTTGACATCATAGGAACTTTCCTATTGAATCTAGAGATGCCATCTATCTCAATTCCTATGAGGAGGGATTAGAAAAGAGATGTAATTAGGAACTTCTCTATTGAATATATGCTAATCTTTATTTTCCTTTGAAATTATGGGAGTATAGGAATCCATTCATATGAACCAAGTGGCTCTAAAGCTATAGAAATGATATCATGTTTATTTCCTTTGAAATGTGGAGTATATGAATCTATTCCTATGAACCAATTGGCTCTAAAGGAAAACAAATCCTATAAAAATCATATCATATAGAGTTCCTATGATATTCCTCCACACCAAAGGATGGTTGAAATTGCTGCAGGTGATACGATGGTCTTTCTTTGTAGACTCCTTCCCCATCTTTATAGTTACCTCTCAAAGATGAATGAAATGATATATACAGGGTATTCTAAATGTGCAATTTGGTACATGAAAACTCGGTAAAAGTTTGCGAGGTTCGGATTTTCAATAAAGTTATATGCACTTCATTTTGGAATGGAGGGAGCATACGGCAGTTGCTAAAACTCACGTGGAAGATTTGTGTGTTGGAGTGGTTGTTCTGTTAAACGACATGGCAAAACTGACACTGTCGGATGCCGATCTAACGGTTCTTACGGCGTTCGTCAAGAAAAGGCTTGTGGCGAACGTTTGTCGGATAATGATTTACGGACACATGCATTGCATTGATACGTGCCCCCTCTCTCTCTATCTGCAGGTAGACGTCACACACATATGTGCTCTTCACACCCTACCCTCGGAACTTCTAAAAAATAGAAGACGTCGCGCACATTTTATTTTAGCTCACACGTCACACATTTATACAAAGCGAACGTTAAGCGTGCATAGGTTGTATCGATGGTCGATAGAACTTGAGGGGATATTTATTCTACCTTTAGCTCCTCGTTGGGTTCGACACTCTTACTTATTGAAAGAGGCTACAATGATCCCCTATACTTGTGGGTTATCAAGACCTTTTTTTGGCACCGTTGCTGGGGAGTTATAGCGTGGGGTGAATATTCTCGTGTGTGCTTGTTTGCTTTATCACTAAGTAATTTTTATTTTCTGTTCTAAATTCTTCTCTATCTTTAGTTATGGATATGGAACACGAAATACCAAAAAAATTAGGTTTACTTGCTACTCATGGAGATGGGGAACCTCCTAAAACCCTCGATGCTCATTATGTGAAAGATATTATGCACTACTTCAATAATCCAGAGAAAACCACATTCAATTATATAATGGGAGACATGTTGGATCAACGTGAATACTTTAGGGATTATCGCTTGACTCAAAAAGGGAAATTATTATGGGATCAAATTTATATGTTGCAGTGGTATGCTCGGCAACTATGCTTGAGATATGATTATACTTGTTGCTCTAGGATGAAGGCTCTACACCTTCCCTTTTCATGCAATTTTAATGATAATGAAACCTTAGCTTCTTATGCTAATGGTATATATGATTACTATGACGTGGAACGAATAGAAGAATTTGTTGCTTTTAAGGGTGCTTGTGAAATTGAATCTTTGTTTAAAGAGTTTGAAGATTTTGATGATTCAGTTTATAGACCTGAAAATTTAGCTATCCTTAAATATTGCTATGAGAATTATAAATACAATTATGATACTGATGAATTTATTGATAAAGTCTCCACTGTCCGAGAAGAGACTAATATTTTGCAGGAGTCTATGGAAGAAGAAAGTGATGAAATCGTGAGCTCATTGGATGAAAAAGATGATGAGGAGAGCGGAGAACAAAAGGAGGAAGAGCGGATTAGCTACCCCTGCCCACCTTCTAATGAGAGTAACTCTTCAACTCATACATTGTTTAATTTCCCTTCGTGCTTACCGAAGGATGATTGCTATGATGATTGTTATGATTCCATTGATTCTTTTGAAATATCCCTTTTTGATGATGCTTGTGGCCAAGATGCCAATATGAATTATTCTTATGGAGATGAACTTGCTATAGTTCCTTATGTTAAACATGAAATTGTTCCTATTGCACCCACGCATGATAGTCCTATTATCTTTTTGAATTCTCCCGACTACACTATATCGGAGAAGTTTGCCCTTATTAAGGATTATATTGATGGGTTGTGTTTTACTACTACACATGATGATTTTGATAGATATAATATGCATGTGCTTGCTGCTCCTACTTGCAATTATTATGGAGGAACTACATCTCCGCCTCTCCATGTTTCCGATATGATAAATTTGCAAGAAACTGTTTATAATATGCATTGGCCTTTACTATGTGTGCATGAATTGTTCTTTTATGACATGCCGATGCATAGGAAGAGAGTTAGACTTCGTTGTTGCATGATATATGTTACTTTGTGCTCACTACTAAATCACAAATCATTGTTAATTAAAATTGGCTTTGTTATACGTTGGGATCCGGGTGGACTCATTACTTGAGCACTATATGCCTAGTGTAACACCCACAATGCGGCTATATCTCGCACGTGTCGGGGCACGACTTAGAGGCATAGCCGCATTGTAGGTTTGTCGCAAGAGGGGTAATCTTCACACAATCCCATGTACTGAATAAGAAAGGGATACAGAGTTGGCTTACAATCGCCACTTCACCTGTTTGGAGGTATCTGTGAGCCACGAGGACTCAGCAATCTCACACCCGTGAGATCAAGACTATTTAAGCTTAAAGGTAGGAAAGGGTCGTGAGGTGGAGCTGCAACAAGCACTTGTTTATATGGTGGCTAACATACGGAAAAGATAGCAAGAAGAGAAGCAATGCACAGTGCAGAAGATAAAAGTGATCAAGAAGTGATCCTGAAGCTACTTACATTCAAACATAACACGAGACCGTGTTCTCTTCTCGGACTCTGCCGA
The DNA here is from genome assembly GCF_018294505.1 of Triticum aestivum. Classification (NCBI taxonomy): domain Eukaryota; kingdom Viridiplantae; phylum Streptophyta; class Magnoliopsida; order Poales; family Poaceae; genus Triticum; species Triticum aestivum. Next base: position 253,915,753 of record NC_057803.1, read on the forward strand.
AAAGAGACCATCACGGCTACACACGCGGTTGATTCATTTTAATTAAGTTAAGTGTCAAGTTTTCTACAACCGAATATTAACAAATTCTCATCTGCCCATAACTGCGGGCACGGCTTTCGAAAGTTCAAAACCCTGCAAGGGGTGTCCCAACTTAGCCCATCACAAGCTCTCACGGTCAACGAAGGATATTCCTTCTCCCAGGAAGACCCGATCAGACTAGGAATCTCGATTACAAGACATTTCGACAATGGTGAAACAAGACCAGCAAAGCCGTCCAATGTGCCGACATCCCGATAGGAGCTGCACATATCTCGTTCTCGGGGCAACACCGGATTGTCCAAGATTCCGGTAGGCCAACCCAGAGTTGCCCCTGGTGGCCACCGGCGGCTGACATATTCGGACCAACACTTAGACATGCACTGGCCCGGGGGGGTTAACATAACGATGACCCTTGAGTCTATAGAACCCAAGGGAAGGTGATAGGTTGTTAGGAAAATGTAAAACCAAGGTTGGGCCTTGCTGGAGGAGTTTTATACAAAGCGAACTGTCAAGGGGTTCCCATAACACCCAACCGCGTAAGGGACGCTGATGAGGACATCAATACCATTGTTACACCCACAACCCCTACTGTTACATATACTGGACCAATTACTAGAGCTCGCGCATGCCAACTAAATTACCAAGTACTTTCGTTTCTTGGTAATGATTCTAATGTTCATGAGATTATGATGCTGCCTAAATTGTATACATTTGTTTTGCTTACAAATGAAGGGCCTAGCTTGGAGAAGGATGAACATTGGAGCAAGAACACACATGGAGTTGATGGCATGCGCAAGGGGATCAAGAACGGAGTTACAAGTGATGATTTCAGGACTTTAAAGCCGCCATAAGGAGTGGATGAAGCCTTGGACGAAATATACAAGATGCCACTTCATAATATTCGTCCATAGGCTATTCTAGGTGCTGCGTCACCTTATTAATGGACCAGGCCCATGTAATTTCGAAATACTTAAGTATAGGCTATTTTTAGAGTCCATATGTGTGGGGAAACAAGAGTTAGGGTTGGTTTCGGACCCCACCCTCAAGGGCCACGAAATTCCCCCCTCTTCCTCCATATATACAGCCCTTAGGGCGTTGTTTAGACTTTGGGTTTTGTTTAGATTAAAAGTTCGCCATAGCTGCAACTTCGCGTAC